>NC_045541.1:27430209-27695209 GCF_009769535.1 Thamnophis elegans
TAAAATTAATCAAAGAGACTGACAGAGAAGAAACATATTATAACTTGTAAGGCCTCTTTTGAATGCCAGAACTAGCTCCAACATATAAGGTTTCCACATAAGGTTTCCACACATCTGGAAAATATATTCTCCTTTTTACTCTCATATCCTCTGAACAGCACGTCCAGCCTTAACAATCAAATGTTGTCTGACTTTTTGAATCTCTCTTCCTGAGCAGCCTTTCTCTGAGATGCTGCGCTTCCCTAAAAAGTGCAAAGACAAATTAATAAGCTCAAGCTCTTTGGCCTTCCTGTCCTCATTTAAACAACCACTCATTCAGCAACTATTTGGACTTGTGGCTGGCACCACTGAATGAGTGGTGGTTATGACCACTTCAAAGTACAGGTGGTCGCAATGCCATGATTGCGGGCACATGATCCCAACTTGAATTCTTGGCAAGTGCGCCAGATTTCTGACTGTTGCAGAGTCTTATGGTCACATGACTGTGATCTGTAACTTTTTATGCTGGCTTCCCACAAGGAAATTCAAGTTTTGGAAGCTGGCAGTAAGGTCAGATGTCACAGTCCTCATTTAACAAACGTACCCAGGGACTGCGGGAACTTCTGGAACTAAGCTGTCACCTGATGTCATATTTTATGACTACATCACTTAGCAATGCAAATTCTGGTCCCAATTTCTATATCTAGTTAAGTAAAGATTACCAGTAATAGTTCATTGGCACCATAGGTGGGTTTCTGCCAGTTTGCCCCCAAATGGGGCGAACCGGTAATGGTGGTGATGGGAGGCTCCACCCACTCACCCGGACGCTTCTGTACATGCGCAGAAGTGTTGTGTGTGTGTGCGTACACAAGTGAACCAGTAGTAAAATAAATTGAAACCCACCAATGCCAATCAGGGTTCCAAATAGCACCCTCAATCAAATAAGAATCCAAGGGTAGAGATTCCTCAAAGTTCCATTTTATTAGAGATGTCATATTGGCACATCTGGGAAAACCCGAATCTGAAAGTTTCCAGGTTTTCCCCATCCAAATGAAAGTTCAAGTCCTTGCCCAGCACTCACATGTCTATCACAGGATCCGATCAGGCACCATCCAAATCAAGAGATGCCTCCCAGTCACTTCATCGCAGCTGCAGGGCCACTTGACCTTGACTCTCTGAGAAAGAATGTTATTATGGCTACTTAGCAACCACACTCTATATAACCCCCCCTCCCATTTTCCCACAGTAGAAAATTTGGCAGGCCTGAAGTCCAAAAGATTAAAAAAAATGGCTTCCAGGTTTGACACAGGGTGTCAATCAACTTAGCAAGATGTCAGCTTCTGCTTTGCTGTTGCTTCAGCTGCCATGAAACGGGAGGGGGGGGGCGTGGATTTGGGAGGGGTTAATTGATGTGCTGGAGGAATGTTCTAGGATGTACCAGTCGTTGGGATCACGCATGCGTATGGGTTTCCCGCCTGCATCAACGGCCTTCACATTCCATCTTTGGCCTGTCTTTTTGAAGTTATCTCACACCTGACATTTGAAGGACTTATGATTGGACTGGAGCTTTGATCCTAAGGGGGGGGAACGGGCTTTCCTATATATCAATTGCTTTCGCGCCATATTATTCAGACTTTGCTTCACTACTGCTCGCTTACCATTTGTAATTAGTAAAAGTACTATGGATTTCCAACCCATGGAGTCTCTTAGTCTTCTTTCCTAATTATGGAGTGGAGTGGGGCGTGACACAAGACTTAAGTCAGTTCAATTTTGAAGACTCCTTTTGCCTCTTAATAGGCTCTAGCAAATTTCTTACCATTGAAAAACCATTATTTTAGGTCTTTAGGCCTTTAGTTTTCCACTTTAACTTTTGTTGTGGATGTCAAGACAATTAAACATTTACTATGTCTTTCTTTCCCTCCATTTGTCTTCCTTTCCAATTTTCTCTGTCTTCTGTCTTTTCTGATATCTGGTAGTCCTTCTTCCAGATAAATAATATCATTCCTGATCAATCCTTTTGTCTTTTCAATAGTATGGTTTTTGGCAAAGAGAGTAAGAAAACTTTGCAGATTCCCAGTTATGTAGAAATACATTCTGATATCTACCCAACTTAGGGTTAACTTTGTCTTGCTGATCAGTCTGACATTAGCAGGTTTTTCCATAGCATACATGTGAGCTGTAGCACATCTACTTTCTCTCTCCTTCTCTTAAAGATTACACTTTCCCATCTTTTAGTTTGCGGTCATTAAATAGAGCTTCACCTGTGTATAGATTTATGGAGAGGTTCTTACAACTGGTAGCCGCTCAGGGTGAATTATCACTACAATAGTTTATTGGCTGGAGCTCTTAAAACTTAAGACTTTACAACAGCGAATGTAATCATATACCAGCTGTTGTACAAGATACTACTTTGCTACTTAGACAAGGTAATGGAATACCAAAAAGAGACATCTGAGTTACTTAGCACGAAAAAGGCATTACCACCCAACTGCAAGATCAATTTCTAAATCCCACCCCCCAAAAAGTAGCAAATAAACTCTACAATGTTTGCATGTACATATAACAAAAGCAAATTGAAATTATTTATCATAGTGTTAAAATTGTTAGATGCTCATTCTGTCCCTCTCTATATTTTTCCTTGTCTGTAGGCCATCCAGTAAATATTCTACTTTAGTAGAATACTGTATTTACTGTATATGCTTCTTCAATTACATAAAGATAAAGAAAAGTCGTTATTTTCACTAAACTGAAAGGGGTGTGGACGACTGGTGGGATTAAAAAAAAATTCCTACCAATTCTGTGGGCGTAGCTTGCTGGGCGTGGCATGGCATGGCGAACATGACTTGGTGGGTGCGGCAGGGGAAAGATACTGTAAAATCTCCATTCCCTCCCCACTCCAGGGGAAGGTTACTGCAAAATCCCCATTTCCTCCCGATCAGCTGGGACTCTGAGAGACAGGGAATAGATGGGGGTGGGCCCGTCAGAGGTGGTATTTACTGGATCTCCAAACTACTCAAAATTTCCACTACTGGTTGTCCAGAACTGGTCAGAACCTGCTGAATGCCACCTCTGGTCAGGATTTAAGTTCTGCAAGGCTAGGCAAATTAACCAATAGCGTGAAGGTTGTAAAATAATGTTACGGTTATTTCATATTCTCTTCCACTGGCTGAAACAAAATTACCAAAGCAGTCCAAAGTTCTATTGCTAATTCAGGGGAAAACCTCTTTCATCATCATAACTACAAAGAGGGAATTGATTATTTCTAAAGAGAGAGGAGAAATATATTCCTGGCACAAGAATGTTTATAGATGATATTTGGATTTTTAGAGAAGATTGATACAGATTTGTTTATTAAACTGTTCATTAATATCATGTGTTTTTTTGCAGGTCATTTCTTAACTCCATCTTCTGGGGAAGTAATTACACATAACTATCACAGAGTTAAAAACATAATTAGTCTCTTTGTACATCATGTCTCACACTTAATTTGTAAGACGTCAGCAGGCTCATCCTTTTCAGAAATATATTTTAATAGTCATAAAATTTCACATTACCTAGAATGTGCTTATGAAAAAAAGAATATGACCAACCAGAAAACAATGTGTGATGGATAAAGAGAATATACAGTATTTGTCTGTTAGATTGTGTGATTAATAAACATATTAAATTGTGGAAAACTGATGCTGTAGTTTATCTGATTGCCTGCAATTATTTTTTAATAGTATCTAATGTTTTAGTTAACAAGTGAACATAATGCAATTGCTCCTATTTTTTTCCTGTACCATAAATTCTGTTTATAGTTTCCAAAGGCTTTGAGTATCATTCTCCTTTCCAATGAATTATTGAATTTTCCCTCAATCTGTTTTGGTTTACACACGTAGTAACCCCATTTTCACTATACTGCCTATTTCAAGTAACATATAACCAGGGGTAGGATCCAATATGTCAAGTAACATATAACCAGGGGTGGGAGCCGAGGTGGCACAGTGGTTAAATGCAGCACTGCAAGCTACTTCAGCTGACTGCAGTTCTGCAGTTCGGCTGTTCAAATCTCACCGGCTCATGGTTGACTCAGCCTTCCATCCTTCCGAGGTGGATAAAATGAGGACCCAGATTGTTGTTGGGGGCAATATGCTGACGTTGTAAACCGCTTAGAGAGGGCTGAAAGTCCTATGAAGTGGTATATAAGTCTAACTGCTATTGCTATCCTACCAGCTCGCACCTTCGGCATTATTGCTGGTGTGGAAAACAGTTGAGGTGCAACAATCCACTCTGCTGCGCTGATCAGCTGGGCTTCGGAAAAGGAAATATAGGTGAGTATAACACAGAGGAGGGCGGATGGGCCCACTTCAGAGTCGGAGCAAACTGGTTCATTCCTAGTTGATAGTCAGAGCTACCATTTCGCCCAAACTGGTCCGAACTGGTCTGAGGTGGGTTCCTATCAGTTCGGACTATTTCGGCTGAATAGGTAGTAACTCGGCCGGACATGTGCCCGAACTGGTTCTATCCTGGGAGCCGCCATCTTGATTTTCTGTTCTGCACATGCGCAGAACAATCTTCACTGGAAAAATGTATTTTTTTTTCCTTTTCTAATGTTGTGCGCATGCCCAGACCTTTTAAGGTACAAATGTGAATGCGTGTGGAGCACGTAGTGCAAAATCTTTTGCACACCGAACCGGTTGTAATGCTGGCAGGAACCCACCCCTGGAACTGGTAGAATCCCACCCCTGCAAATAACTCATTACAACTATAAGCCATTTCCTGATCCAACTTCAAAAGGAAAATCACTCTCTCGATCACTTCCTCTATGATTAAATCTATTGTCAGAGTTTCATATCAATTACAGAAGTACTCACAGTACAGTCATCAATAGTACAGTAATCTCATCAACGTTCATAAACCTTTCTATTCCTTCCTCCAGGATTTATAAGTTCAGGAAAGGGAGTGTAAGAATGACGGAATCAACTGGGTGGGTAAAATAGATGAGAAGATACATTGATTTTACCTTGACTCATAGTTTTAAAAAAGTATTATTTGAAAGTTATCAAATAATTTTAGAAATGTACAGAAGGTAATCTCAGTTAAAATAAAAGCATTTCGTTCATGAGTCTTTAGATGTACATACAATGTGAGTATAGAAAGGCCTTGTGTTGCACAATTACAATTGTTTTTTAAAAATCATGTTCTTTCCTGTGCGTGATCATCAAAAACCTAAGTCTAAATGTCCTGTAAATATATGTAAGATGGTATCTTTGGCGAAAAAGGCATATTTATTTGAAACATTTTGACTCCTCTGTTGACTCGCAGATACAAAAATAGAAATGTCTCAAAATGAGTGAGAACTAATGCCAACCAGAAATAGAAAGAATTAGAAACAAGCAAACCAGAAAACAAAAATATAAACAGATTAAAATACATGATGGCTGCAAACTCAATAGCAACAATTGGTTTATGATAAAAAGGATTCCATCATCAATTTCCAACTAGCAACAGAAACAAACGAAGTGAACAATCTATTAAGTGGAAAATCTTGATCAATAACTGAAAAATAAATAAAGGCACAGATTCCCTGCCTTTGCTATACAGATTTAGAAATATTAATAGCAAGATTTTGCTTTCTTTTCTTCAATCATGTCTGAGGACACTGCCTGGACAGGTCCCTGCAGTTTTCTTCACAAGGCTTTTCAAAAGTGGCTTGCCATTGGTCCTTCCTAGGGCTGGGAGGGTATCTGGCCACGGTCATCAAGGGGCCTTCGCATCCAAGGTCAGACTAGAACTCGCAGTCTCCTGGTTTCTAGCCTAATATTTTAACCACTACACCAAACTGACTCTCAATAGCAAGGTAAGTAAGCTGCCCTCTTCTTATTGATCCCACCCTCAGCTTGTCACATCCAAAACACATTCTGAATATCAAGTCTGAAATGATCCTAGATTCAGGGCAACACATGGGAAATAAATGCATACTCACCCAGAATGGTTATTGCTCTTTGATCAAATGTTAACAATAAATACAACAGGTACCAAACACTATTGAAATGTGTATGACACAATGTACACAATAAATGGTGCCTGAAAATCACATACAATATTTTAAGGACATGCTGGTGCAATTACATGCACCATGACAATGTGGACTTATTCCCCTGGAACTGAGGTGGAGATGAAGAAAGGATCTGTTTTCCCCAGGATCCTAACCTTCTCCAGAACTTCATATATCTCCTTCAGCCACCTTGTGCAAATTAAAACTCAGCTCTTCAATATTCTCCGGAGTGCTTAAAGGTGACTAGGCGCAAGGCGCAGAATGACCTATGTGGAATTTCACTACTTCTAAACCCATGTACCTTTGATGTTGTCTTTTAATGACCCCGTAATCCCTTACATCAGGATGGAGTTGGGGCAACTGAATTGAGCTGAGTGTTTACTGGCCGGATGCCCTTCCTGTTGCCAATGCAGAGTTTGCAGCAGATATAATCTCACCGTGCCCAGAGAGAGAAATATCTGCCACTACCTAGGATCGAACTCACAGCCTCCTGATTGTGAGGCGAGAGCTCCGCCTCTAGGCCACTGCACCACTCATAAGCCATGTATCTTTGAACAACCAGTTAAATTCAAGAAGAGGTTCTAAGTAGCATGTCCTCATGGCATGCTATAATTTGTTCTTCTGATGAATGTTCTTATCATGTGGATAGAAAAGATAAATGGATAAATCAAGCTGCAAATTGTTCTATCACACCCTCTTATTCCCTTTCTACATAAGAAATATGATAGCTGTGTTAGATTCAGGATGTTTGAAGGGATTCTAGAAATATGAAATGCTAAATCGTGGCTTATTTTAACAACAATGTTTGGAACATGCCACAACTAGTTAAGATCATACCACATACTAAATTAAAAACAAACCACAGTCTTGTTTGGGGTTGTAGATAAAATGCAGTCCCTCACTTAGCCATAGAACTAATTTGACTGTTTTTAAGTCAAAGAATTTTCTTGCTTTTGCAGTTCAAAACTGAAGAGTGCAAAGGAAATTCAAGTCATTTTTGCTCTCTGGACGTATGTAATCACTGTATCATAGGAAGGGCTCTGCAGCACGTCCAATTGCTTGCAAAATCTGTTATTGCCCATGCTGATGGACATTGTGTCTCTGACCCCTTAACTGGAAAGATGCTAGATTAACCTTGAGATTTTTTCAGCATGTGTTCAGTCGTGGCTCTGAGCTCATCCACGGTGGGCTTTCGAGATGTCGCTGAACTTCTATTCCCAACAACTTCAGGCAGTAGGCCTGTAATCTGGAAACAACTGGCGTCAATATGCGATTTTTCAATATGCGACCTTTCTTTATAAAAGGTATGAGGCTGAATCAAGCCAGTATTCAACTGGATGGCTTCCCAACATCTTAGAAGATGCTTCCCCTGAACCAGGGAAGCAGGGAGATGGTCCTAACCATAGAGGCTGAACCTCCATGAGGGAAGGGTCGCACAGGAAGCAAGATTTCTCAGTCGTCAGGCATTTGAAGGAAAAATTTCCTCACTAAAGAGAGGCATTTCCTTACATCAGTTGGCTCAGTCTGCTGGCTGGAGAATTCTGGGAGTTGAAGTCTACAAGTCTTAAAGTTGCCAAGTTTGGGAACCACTGCCTTACATGTTCATGGGCATTACAGGCAGTCTTTGACTTACAACTGTTGGTTTAGTGGCTGTTCAAAGTTGCAACAGCACTGGGAAAAAAATGACCGTTTTTCACAGTTACAACTTGCTGTGATCAAAATTCAGATGCTCGGCAGCTGATTTATATTTATGGCAGCTGCTGTGTCCTGGGGTCAGGGATCACCTTTGGCCACCTTCCATCAAGCTAAGCCAACGTGGAAACCAAATTCATTCACTTAACAGCCAGGTTACTAACTCAACAATCGCAGTGATTCACTTAACAACTGTGTCAAGAAAGGTCACAAAATGGGTCAAAACTCACTTAACAAATGTCTCACTTGACAACATAAATTCTGGGGTCAATTGTGGTTCTAAGGCAAGAACTTACAAGTTAGTCTCTTGACCTCTGGGCAAATTCCAATAATCCGAGAATTCAATCCTCTGCAAACCGCTTAAACTGACACTATGTGAGTCCCTCTCTCCCTCCCTCCACCCCTCTCTCTCTCACACACACAAAGGGTAAACAAGGATTTTGTTTTGCTTCTGTAGCGCTCTTGCAAATCACCAATTTTTGCAAATCACATAGCGTTTTTAACTGCCTTTGTGCTTTGTTTTTCTTCTAATGAGCTCTTAAAAGACACAATTATTTCACTGTCCTGCGAAAATAAGAGTTTTCCAAGTTTCGACTGATCGATTGCCTAAAGATGTAATTTTGTCAGCAGATGCTAGTTCAGCCTTAACAACTATCAGACAATACAGACCCTATTACGGTCTTAATGTCAGCAAGAAATGGGATCACCCACACTCCTGGATGCTTGTTTGCCTGAACATTGGAGTATTTATCTTCATTATTTAAGCCAGCACAGCTTTTGAAACCTGTACGTGAATTGGTACTTCGAAGTGGGTAACCAACCATGGTCACTGTGTAGTCAGTTCTTGTCCTGAGCCAACAGGTTGGGGTGTTCCCTTGGAAACGCCAAGGACAAAGGAGGAAATCTTATTCTGAGTTTGGGTTAAGTAGTTTAACTTTGTTCTTCATGAGCATGTAGTCCTGGAAAAAGGTGGGCATCTTGGAGAGAGGAATCCAAAGGAATTTAGCATCTGTGCCCACGCTGTAATAAGCCTTTGGATGTTTGCTCATCAAGGCATGCTCCATGCACCTCACAACCAGCGACAGGTCTGTATTTTCACACATGTTGGCTAATTTGTCTTTCTTGATTGCGTCTAGGGAGAGAAGAAAAGGGAGAGGAGAATATTTTCAGTAACAGGATTCAAGACTCTTGATTAAATAGTTTGGTTATGATGAGAGGTGGGTTCCGGCAGGCACTACTGCTGGTTCGCTTGTGTGCACGCGCTTCACATGCATGCTTGATGTGCGCAGTGCACACATGCAAAGTGCAATAAAAATTGTTCTGCGCATGCGCAGAAACAAAAACCCAGAGGGCAGTGCCTATGGCACCGCCCAGACAACCAGTTCGGGGGCATTGCAGGCCTGGTTTGCTGCCAGTTCCAGTGACCCAGCCGCCAAGCCACTACCGGTTCAGCCAAACCAGTCTGAACCAGTAGGAACCCACCACTGGTTATGATTCTCTAACATATAAAGCCGTAAAGGGAAATCGCATTGGATTGTGGCATTAAGTACATACAGATACATGCAGTACTAATAGAGCTAACAAGATCTGACAGATTAACACACGTTTTTGTCCTCTTAAACTACAAATACTGATAGCATGATTGGGCAAGAGGGAGAGAGATAATTTTTACACTTCATACACACATACACAAATTGGCACATTCCTTGCAGCTGAGCAAAATGACAGATGCCGTATTTAGGCAGGGCCATCACTAGTGATTTATAGCATGTTCTGCCAGCTTCCAACTACAGTTGTGCTGTATTATTGTACTACAATAATAAAAATAGGGGTTATACTGAGGCAATGGTGATAGATGACAATACTGTAGAAGCGGCCTTACTGGCAGTTAAGGAAAGGCAGTGAGTATCTAGATAAGGGGTGGGGAACTATTGGCCCTTTTATGACTTTGGACTTCAACTCCCAGAATTCCCGAGCCAGCCATAAAGTCTACAAGTCATAAAGGGGCCATAATTCGCCACTCCCAATCTAGATAATTTCGAAGCCTGGAATTTATGGAGCTGAAGTCCTCAATTCTGAAATCTCTAAGAAAGCTGAAAGAGACTGCTTTAGAAAAATACAGAAGGGGACCTGTGGCGATAACTATCTACATGATGGCACAGTGGTGATATTGCAGTACTGCAGGCTACTTCCGCTGACTGACAGCTGCCTGCAGTTTGGCAGTTCAAATCTCACTAGGCTCAAGGTTGACTCAGCCTTCTATCCTTACGAGGTGGGTAAAATGAGGACCTAGATTGTTGGTGGGTGATAGGCTGACTCTGTAAACTGCTTAGAGAAGGCTGTAAAGCATTATGAAATGGTATATAAGACTAAGGGCTATTGCTATTGCTACATGGCCAGCCTGCTGTTCAAAATGTAAGCCATTTTAAAAATAAAAATAGCTTGCCACGAGTAGCCTCAACCTAGTGATGAGCCTGCTACTGCTCCCTCCATGAAGGTGGATTGTGGGGCTCTGGAACTTGGTGCTGAGTTAACCATCAAACAAAGGGAAGTGTTAGGATAGTGTTTTTTGAGGCTAAAAGGAAACCTAAGGAATCTCCCCATGGATAAAATGGAAAGAGGGCATTTAAATGGTCACTACATCAAAGACACCTGCTGAACAAAGATATATCAGATTCCCCTGAAATCTGACAGAGTTTCTTTAGGGCCTTGAAATCCTTTCCTAGCTTACCTTCCTTGAGGTAATGTTCACCATACTGCCGTTGGATGGTGGGAGGAAGGGAATTCCAAATGGCCACTTTTTCTTTTATGAGCCGGACTCTATCAGAGAGTTGTGTTTTGAACAAGCCAGGTTGAATACAGGACACTGTCACTCCAAAGGGCTTCATATCCTGTCTGCAAAACAGAAAAAGATGTCAACGGTAATTCAATTACACTTAGAAGGACTTTTCAGCAAATAGAAAGCATGGTGGAATTTGGAAGCACCACACATCCGCTTCTGGTTCTCTTGGAGGAGGTTTCAAAGTATTTCTAGCAGGACTACCAGATTCTGTAACAGCTTTGTTCCCCAGGCCATCCGTCTGGTAAAGTCTCAGGATTCGTTTTCCTTGCCATGTACATGCATACACCAATGTATGCATGTACATAGCGAGCTAGACTTGTGTTGTTTCTCTGTGTCGTATATTATATGTGGGTATACACATAATTTTGTATTATTTATTTATTTATTTTGTCATGTTTATATAGGGTAGGGTCGGCAACCTTAAACAGTCAAAAAGCAGAAAGGTCCTAACTGGAAGCCCCCCATTCAGTTCTGGAGTCGACTGGAAGTCCGATTCTCCCACCATAGAGTCTCCTCTTAGCGCGTCATCCTTTTTCCTCTACTTGTACTAATCAAAAGCCCTATCCATTGTGGAGCTGACCGGAAAGCCTGCCCCTTGCCATTGTTTCTCCTCTTGGCATGCCTTGCTTTCCCCTCCCCAACCCAACCAGAAGCTCCTCTCAAAATTGTGGCGCCGACCAGCGACAGGGAGCCACAGCAGAGGCATGAAAGAGCCACATGTGGCTCTGGAGCCACGGGTTGCTGACCCCTGATGTAGCGTATAGTGGAGGTGGTTACCCTTTGAGAGCTGTATGCAACGAAATTTCATTTTAATGTATGACAATCAGTGTATATTCAAAGTGACCATAAAATTATTATTCTGTTCTCTTCTATTCTATTCATGATTAACTAGTTATTAAAAGTCACGAGTTTTTAGTGAGTGGGAGATCAGATGATGGAAACTGCAGTCTGCGAAAACCTATGCCTTTCACTAATATTTGTTTGTCCAAAAATGTAGTACAAGACTCTAGATTTGCACAATCTAGATCAGCATAGTCTAATACATAGTTTCCTCCTACAACATCTACTGCTGAACTGTATCTGCACGTTGTGCTGGACTGCACTAAGGCAGGCTAGGCGTTTGTTAATATTTTAAACTTTCCCTTCTTCCTTGGGACAGTACCCAAGAAAAGCCATTTTCTTTCCAAAAATCCAACCAATTTTGGGAGGGGAGGGAACAATCCTCTCTCCAAGCCAGACTTTTCCTGTCCTCATTCTTCCTTTTGCCATTACTTTACATGTAAGAGAAGATTTAATGTACATTAAAAGCCTTGGCCCGTTTGCAGTGAACCATGTATATAGATGAGTCATTCATAGAGCTAAATGATGGGATACGATGCTGACATTAGAGCACACTGAGACTGGATTGAATCTTAGGCACGATGAACCTTATTCAGCCACTTCTGCCTTACCTTAAATTGTTGGTAAAGGCTTCTGCTCCATATTTGGATGGGCAATAACCCCCTGAACATATTGTCAGAAGGCCACCAACACTGGTTACGTTTACTATTCTTCCTTTGGCTTTCTTCACCAACGGAAGCATGTTTAATGTAACATTTATGAGGCCCATCAGGTTGATTTCAATGGGCGCTCTATAGTGCTCAAGTCTCAGCCAGTCGGTGGGGGCGGATGGTCCCATGATACCAGCATTATTGACAAGGCCCCAGAGACCTGCAAAGAAACAAAGGGGAGGGAGAAATCCCCCACAAAAATATCACATCTGAATCAGAGGTGGCATTCAGCAGGTTCTGATTTGTTCTGGAGAACCAGTAGTGGAAAGTTTGAGTAGTTCAGAGAACCGGCAAATACCACCTCTGACTGGCCCCGCCCCCATCTATTCTCTGCCTCCCGAGTCTCAGCTGATCGGGAGGGAATGGAGATTTTACAATATCCTTCCCCTGCCACGCCCACCAAGCCACGCCCACAGAACCAGTAGTAAAAAAATATTAATCCCACCACTGATTATATTGTCTAGGGGATTTGAAGACCTTTGGAGGTCCTTTGGAGTAGCAGCCAGGGGCTGAAGGACAATTAAATCAAAAAGGTGAGCCGAGACAAAGGAGTGGACAATATCAGTATGAACAATAAGCTTAGAATGAAGTTAAATGAATGAACTACAATTAAAAAGAATACTCCCTCTGTCACTTGCAATTTTTGGCTTAAGTCTCTTTGAAAAGGACATTTATTTTGCAGTGCTATTGATGACCAGAGGACTCTTGAGTGGTAGACTTTGGTCTTAATTTTTGGGCACCTGCTGCTTTAATAATTTAAAATAAGGTATCTCATATCTGTTTCAGCACTTCTAGCACAGCACATGTGAATTAATATGTGTCTGCATAAAAATGTCACAAAAATATCATATCTGAATCAGAGGTGGCATTAAGCAGGTTCTGACCAGTTCTGGAGAACCAGTAGTGGAATGTTTGAGTAGTTCGGAGAACTGGTAAATACCACCTCTGACTGGCCCCGCCCCCATCTATTCTCTGCCTCCCGAGTCCCAGCTGATCGGGAGGGAATGGAGATTTTGCAGTATCCTTCACTTGCTATGCCCACCAAGCCATGCCCACAGAACCAGTAGTAAAAAAAATTTGAATCCCACCACTGATTTGAATATAATCAGTAACATTCCAGCCATTATAAAAAGCGTTAAGAAAGTGGATGCCCATACAGACACACAATGTCGCCGCAATCATAATCCAGGAACGTTAATCGTTTTCACCACACATAATCTGTTTACCCTCAAACGGACGTAAACGAACTAGAAAACTGAAAATCACGTTCTCTGAAGATCATTGCAGAAAGCTGCCATAATAAGTGATGTTTTAGATCCGTATAACCAGGTATCCCTTGCAGTGGTTTGCCACAATTTCTATAGCCCTTCCTTGACATGCCATTGTTTGATTTCAGAGGCAAAGCAAAATCTCTGTAGCTACTGTTTATCCTGAACAACAGATTAAGGGAAGATGCCAGAGATTATTGAAGGGCTGTTACGCAAAGGAGAGCACACAGGATTTTTTTTAAAAAAAAACAGACATGGGAGAGGTAGAGAAGCTAGCTAAATGTTAGGAGAAATTGCCCAATGAGGCAAATTGCTTGGCAGTAAAAATAGTCTTTGTTGCCAGTGCAATTCCCAAAGTGCTTTCTAGACACCATTTAAATCAGTGTTTCTCTACCTCAGCCATTTTAAGATGGTCGGACTTCAACTCCCAGAATTCCCCAGCCAGCATGGGAATTCTGGGAGTTGAAGTCTGACCATCTTAAAGTGAGGTAGAGAGGTAGAGAAACACTAATTTAAGATACTGGTGTTAATCTTTAAACATCCCTCAACATCTTAGAATCTAAACATAAGAGAAATTACCTATGTTAATTTTTGACTTCCTCAAATATTATGATATATATAGGACAGGGTTTTTTTTTTGAAAATGACTCATTAATTGGCCATATACTTGCTATTAGCCTTCAGCAGATAAGAACGATTAAGATATTTTACTGGGGTTTTAATTTTTTCATTCTGTTAAATGTTATTTTACATCTTTATTATTCCAAATATTCCATAAATGGAAAAGCGGGGTGAACTGAATAAAATACTCAGAAGTAAGTCACACTATGTTCACACCTTATTACCGTTGAATTGTTTAATCAATTTGTATGGTTGCCCAGATTGAAACAGCAATTCTGGGTGACTAAGAAAGGGTTAAAACTCTAATATTATGAAACCAAAATAAATATACCTAACTGATGTGTTATTCCTTTTCTGTAATCTTAAAAGCATGAGGCTTAGAGAGGGAGGAACAATTATTTCCTTAATATAAGGAGATAGCTACAAAATATAGCGGATTGTGGGCAATATGTAAGCCATTATTCTTATGCCCATTTTACAGAATCGCCACTTCAACTAAATGGGTTTTTGCTTAATGGAGTTTCAGTTGGACTGTCAGGGCTGAAGCGTAGCAAAATACAGAAACATATCCCAGAGGCATCTTGCTTGTAGAGGGTGACCGTTTTAAAATTCCCTACAGACTAGAATGCTAAGATGCTGAGTTTGTCGATCATAAGGTCGACAGTTCAGTGGTTCGAATCCCTAGCGCCACGTAACAGAGTGAGCTCCAGTTACTTGTCCCAGCTTCTGCCAACCTGGCATTTCGAAAGCACGTAAAAAATGGAAGTAGAAAAATGGAAACCACCTTTGGTGGGAAGGTAACAGTGTTCTGTGTGCCTTTGGCATTTAGTCATGCCGGCCACATGACTATGGAGAGGTCTTTGGACAGCACTAGCTCTTTCGCTTTGAAACAGACATGAGCACTGCCCGCTAGAGTTGGGAAGGACTAGCATGTATGTGCGTGGGGAACCTTTATCTGCCACATATTGTCATAAAACTGGCCAACAACAGCCCTACTTCAGCCTTTCCTGGGGGGAAAGTCTAACACAAGCAGTAAAATAAATTCCATCACCTTACTCCCTCCTTACTCCCTCCACCTCCTATCATTCCCAACCAGCATGGACTTTGACATAATTGGGAACCGGCAGATGAAGCAAAGATAAACCCATTGATGTCCATCCCACAAAAGAGCTGAGGCTCACTTCTAAACTCTCTATTTAGTAAGCAGAGAGAAACATCCAGCAACAGGACTTAATTGCTTACCCCTTTGTCCTACTTCTTTCTTAACTTGTTCTGCTACTTGCTTGATGTTGTCTGAGTTTGTCACATCCAGCTGCACTGTTTGGAGGTTAGCCGTTGACTCCTCTTTCAGCTCCTTTGCCCCCCTTTCAGTTAGGCAACCAGCAATCACTTGAAATCCGCGCCTATCAAAGGTCAAAGCTGCCAGTTTCCCAAATCCGGAGTCACAACCGGTGATGAATATGTATTTCCCTTCGGGATCTACGTCATCTAAATTCTCCCCATCTCTCCATTTCCACCATATAAAGATGACGATTAACCATAGGACGAAATGGTACCACATGTTAAAATTGAACTCGTCATTTTCCTCCTGAAATAAATATGAAAATAGAATTGCCCCAGGCATTAAATTCATGTCTTTCCCTTGACCGTACCACTTCCATAAATGAATAGATATGAAGAGAGGACCATTATCTGAGAGGCAGTAACTTCTTGCATAAAAACTACAATTAGCTACTACCTTTATTGTGATTATTTAAAATGAGACCACAGGTCACACAAGGATTTCTTTACCAGGCAAGTAAAAAAAGCAGCAAGTGGAGAAAAAACCCCACAAATCTGGGGAAAAAAAACACGTTTGATGCTATCGTGATGAGTTACGCTACACAAATCAACATAATAATCTAAATGTTGTTCATGATTAACGGAGGAATGTGATTTTGAACCATCTTGTGTTGATCCACTCTGCTCATCTGCTCTATTATCTATATTAATATTACTACCTTGTGGTTCAATTCAGGCCTACAAAATTTTCTCCAATGATCTTCCAAACAGGGCTACACATTACACTACTTTGCTGTAACATGGACTGTTGGCTTGAACACAGACAACATCATTTAGAGTGTCATAAAATTTCAACTAACTCTGGGCTTATTGTTCAGTAAATCATGTTTAAGTAAAGCAGACCTTAACATAATATGCAAGCATATGTTGGATCTATTCTGTTCTTCCCATGTCCTGGGACTGATCCACCTGAAGTATACTTGAAGGCACAAAGTCATTGTCAGTCATTATCTAATTTACACGCACAGCACTTTGTGAGAAAAACATCACAAATAGGAAGCTAAGCTAGGATGGAGAAAGAATTTCTTACGTAGTGTTTCCTGGGGATTTTGCAAAGGAACTTTAGGTCAATGATTTACCTATCTATACTCAAGGCCATGGTGCTACATAGTTCCTAGGCAACTGTTAATCTGGACTTTGTCCTTCTCATTTGACCGTGATTTCATAACAATCTTGAATATAAACTTACTAGAAAACTATATAATGATGTATTTCAATAACCAACCCTGCTCAGGAATGTTTACTCTATATAGGTAAAAGGGTAGGTAAACATCTAGGAGACATTTTTCAGCACTAGTTCTTAAAACCAACCCAACAGCACCTGAGAAGACAATCCAAAGCTTTTCTTGTTCCCTCTGTAAACAGAATAAACTATCACCATTGTGGTACCCCCAAAAAATCATCCCCCCGAGAGGATTTTTAGGGCCCGCTGTGAGAGAAGAACAAAAAAGATGAAAAGGAAAATATTCATCCTTTAACACTTACCTCAGCCATGTTGGCCTATGATTTAGATAACGGGGTGCCTATTTAGTATGCTTTGTCTGAACCAAGAAGCTGTCTGCTTGTCTTATCAGTCTACTTCCTATTCTCTGAAGAGCCCATCTTAAAAGCAGGACATTGCAGTAATAGTGTTGCAGAACAGAACTGGTGGATGTGTTTGTCCTTTAAAAATTCTGTTCACACAGATGTTGTTGAACCAGTTAACCTAAGGGTGCAATTAGTTACAGGACACTATTATTTGTTTGGTAAGACCACACAAAAGCTGTAAGCCAAATTTTATTTAGAAATTTTCTACGTCATTTTTTTCATTCTTAAAAACAGGAAATTGGTAGACCTATTACTTTCTACTTTAAATAAACAAACTATCATACTATCCAACACATAGGTTGCATCACAAATTATACAAATGGTTTATGTACCACTTGTCCACACAGCTTTTTAATTAAAAAAACCAGATCCCAATATTATATTTCTGCAATAAAATAATGATTTAAAAATAAAATAAACCTGAGAGTCATTTCAAATACAAAACAATAGTTAAAATGATTAGATCTCTGTTGTGGTTCCTTCTAGTATATTTGGCTACAGCTTCACCACAGCAAGTATGTTCTTTTCCCATGTTAGCTTAGCATAGTGAAAGTTACTGAAAGTATCTAGATCAGTGTTTCTCAACCTTGGCCACTTGAAGATGTCTGGACTTCAACTCCCAGAATTCCCCAGCAGTTGAAAGATGTCTGGACTTCAACTCCCAGAATTCCCCAGCAGTTGAAGTCCAGACATCTTCAAGTAGCCAAGGTTGAGAAACACTGATCTAGAAGGTTTAGACTGATGAAGGCCAGCATGAAAAAACTCCCTTTTAAAGTCTCTGTAATCCCTTAATTTAGGGTAAACTAGATGGAAATGAGTATTTACTGGCTGGATGCCCTTCCTGACATCACGCAGAGTTTGCAGCAAATATATTTTCTTTGTGCTTTAGGAGAGAAGCATCTGTCACTACCTAGGATTGAACTCTCAACCTTCTGAGTGGAAGGCGAGCATCTTCACCATTAGGCCACCACACCACTCTAATGAAGGCTACCACTATAGGGCTTAAATAATTAAGGCAAGTTTCTTGGCTTCAGTACATCATCACTTTTGAAGAGACAGATTTCTCCTAAAGAGGAAAAGAAGAAATCTAGGAGTGGCAGGAATTACCATAAAACCCACCATGGCACCCCTACACTCTGATGCCATAACATTTCTAAAATAAAAGAAACAAACGACAACATAGGTTTTTTTCCTGAAAACAACTACAGCAACTTGTTCTTCTGAGTTCCTGTTCCCATGCCTCTGGGAGTTTTATTTACATCAACAGGAAGTGCATTAAACAGCAACTCCTTTTCCTTGTTATATTTAACAATCTTCAGGTTTTGCATTATTAATTTATGAAAGTGTACATATAGGTCTTGAAGAAATGTATTTGGTTTGACAGTATTGTAGGCAGCAAATGGATTTACGTAAAATATTTTAAAAATAATTAAACAGAACTCTTTCTTTCTTCCTTTCTTAGTCTTTCTTTCTTCCTCATTCTTTCCTTCCTTCCTTTCTCATTCTTCCTTCCTTCTTTCCTTCCTTCCTTCGTTCTTCCTTTCCTTTCTGTAGAAAAACCATCCTAATATCACTGGCTTGCTACATACATCTGTGGCCATGGTCTCTCAAAGAATGCTCTCAAGTGACACTAATATCAGATGAAAATCTAATTCTCTCCCTTTGTGTTTAGAAGACAGCTTTACATGCTTGTTCAGATTTTGGAAAGGGCTGAACTGTTAGATCTGCAATTCCTTTAAATTATTATGATCTCTGTATTCTCTCTACAGAGAGCTGTAGCCATGTTACATGTTGACGCCACGTTAACAAGTCTTTATACAAGAATATCAATGTGTCTGGGGAAGGTGGAAATAAATTCAGGAATCCCAATTATATTTAGATTTTGTTGATTTAGTTTACGGAAGAAAATTCCAGAGAGACTCAGGAGCTAGCAGGGCATGAATTCTCATGGGGGAGGAGGGGAAATGGAAATCAGTTTACCTTCATGGCTACTTCATCTGTTGCTATTTGCAATTGCAGGGATTCCTATCAATTGACTTTTGGGTCCTCCAGGAGAATGATGGAAAACCAAGAATTAGCTGTAGTTGCACAAGCATGCTTTCCCATTTTAAGGAGAACAATCCCAAATATATAACCTTTGGCAATGTGCACCTACTGTATATAAAGAAATACATTATATGTTCTATAGACAGTGGGGCTGTTCTCCTAATTTTGCTAATCTGGCTAGGAGAACTCGTAGAATAACACTGAAAATAAATAGGGGTTTTAAGTGTGAGCAAATGTTGGCCTGATATGGAAGGGGGGCAAAATTCTTAAAGCTAACATTGGTCCAAATGATTAAATTGCCCAGACCAGAGGTGGTTCATACTGGTTTGGACCAGTTCGGCCGAGTAGGTAGTAACTCAGCCTGCCACACCCCTGAACCCGTTCTATTGGCGGCAGTGCCATCTTGGTTTTCGGTTCTATGCGTGCGTAGATGCAAAAAAATTTTTTTTTTCTCCTTTTCTAACATTGTGCACATGCACAAACCTTTTAAGGTGCAAATGCGCGCCGAACCAGCAGTAATGCCAGTAGCAACCCACCCCTGACCCAGGCTGATTGCATTAACTACATCTAGGCTCTAGTCATTAAAATTTCATCCTACCATCAAGAGGTTCCTGCCATGCTCAGTGTGTCTCAGTCCTGATTTAAGGAAAAAAGGCAGCTAACTATCCAAGGAGCTGCTGAGCTTTTCTGAACTTGAGGATAAAAGGGCAGCAAGTCCTTCCACTCTTCTAGTGTAAAGGAAGCACTAATTAATACCGTCAGGTAATTAGGCTAACTCCCATGATTCTTGACGTGCTGTGCTGGAGAAGTTGGTACACTAGATCTACTGGATTTCAGAAGCCAGAGTCTCTGAGCAGAGTTTAGAGATGACAAAAAATCATAGTGATGTCACAAACCACATACATTCTTAGAAAGAACCACACAGATCAGAAAGCTGAAGGAAGCCGAAGAAATTTATACCTTCTCAAAATTCCATTTGTGCAAATTATAAAGTATAAAGTGTACAGTATCCCAATCACGGCAACTTCCTTCCTGTACTCTCCAAAATCTCATTCCTTCTAACATACCTTTCCCAGAGTCAGTCCCAAATAATGGAGCACACTCTCTCAGGAACTGTCTCTCGTTACTATAGACTGTGTTTTTAGAAAAGGTGTTCAGAGTTGGCCTTCTGACTTGACCTTCTGAATTGTTTTATTTACGCTTTGGGTGTGAATTATTTAATTATTTTTCAATTCTGTTCTTTAAACATTACTGCTCTATCTTATGTTGCTGTTAACTGCTATGAATATATGTGTTGGGTCAGTGGTGAGATTCAATTTTTTTTACTACCAGGTCTGTGGGCATGGCTTGGTGGGTGTGGCAAGGGGAAGGATACTGTAAAATCTCCATTCTGTCAGGCCTGCAGCCATATTTTCTTTTGGATCTTTGGCCTGCCATACTTTCTATTATTCTACTATGTGTTTTCTACTGTAGGAAAATAGGAGAGGGGATTGTAAGGAGTTACACACTATGTAGCCATAACAAAATTATTTCTAGAAAGCCAAGGTCATCCTTTGTCTCTGCACCTCTGCACCTAACTGGAACTGGACCGGAGCTGCCAGCATGGCATTGGGAGATTGGATCATGTGATGGATTTGTGGATGTGGGGGCAAGATCTTGAACTCTCAACTAGGGAAAACCGGGAAAACCAGGAAGCTTTCAGATTTGGGTTTTCCCAGATATGCCAACATGGCTCTCTTAATAAATTGGAACTTTGAGCAATACTTTGCCTTGGATTTTGATTTACTTTTGGATGCTATTTGGAATGCTGACACATTCCCTCCTCACTCCAAAGGAAGGATACTGTAAAATCTCCAGTTCCTCCCAATCAGCTGGGACTTGGGAGGCAGAGAATAGATGGGGTTGGGGCCAGTCAGAGGTGGTATTTACTGGTTCTCCAAACTACTCAAAATTTTCGCTATCGGTTCTCCAGAACTGGTCAGAACCTGCTGAATACCACCTCTGTGTTGGGTGGAAACATGGGATGCAAATTACCATTTCCATTCAATTCCTCCCCCCCGCCCATGCCTCTATTTTTCTCATTATGATCTATGTATGATAATACAGTTTGATGTCTCCCAAATATTAACTTCACCATGTATCCAGACATATAAATCCACATTGTTGCTCAGGTGGTTAGGAGTGCCATACATTTTATCTACCATTGCTGGGATGAAAGAAGATTTGAACTGTGACCAAAAAACACCCCAGAGTCGAGGCTGCTTAAATCATGCCATGCGAACAAAGCAAAGCCCATTACAATGGGGGTTAAAATTGAGATTACACTGGTATTTTATGTTATGAATGATTTATGGTTATGTTATATATAACCAAGGAAATATGATCCTAAATCAGCTGCTTATCTCTCTCTTTAAATTCCTCTACTCCCACATCAATTCCTGCATAAATCTGAAGATATATTGAGTTGTATTAAAAGAGAATATCAAGAAAGATAACACATTGAAAAAAAAAACAGTAATAGCACTTAGACTTATATACCTCTTCACAATGCTTTACAGCCAATGGTTAACAGATATTTCAGCATATTTCCCCTAGCAATCTGGGTTCTCATTTTACCAACTTTGGACAGATGGAAGGCTGTCAATCTTGAGCCGGTGAGAATTCCACTGCTGGCAGCCGGCAGAATTAGCCTGCAGTACTGAATTCCAACCACTGCGCCACCACAACTCTTACAAGATACAAAATGATCTTATTCCATTCTCACCATCTCACTTGTTTATTCTTGCTCACTCATATCTTAACTCAAAAAGGAGTGAATTGGATCAGTGGTTAAAGATGCCGAGCTTGACAACTAGAAAGCTGACAGCCTGGGTTTGAGACCTGAGCGCTGCATGACGGGATGATCTCCGATTGCTTGCCCTGCCCCCTACCCACCCAGCAGTTTGAAAGCATGCAAATGCAAATAGATAAATAGGTACAACTTCAATGGGAAGGTAGCAGTGTTCTGTGTTCCTTGGTGTATATAGTCATGCTAGCCACATGACCATGGTAATGTCTTCAGACAATGCTGGCTCCCTCAGCTTAGAAATGAAGATGAGAAGTGCACCCTAGAGTTGGACATGACTGGACAGGGAACATTTTTACTTTTGCCTTATCTTGACTCACAGCAGGGCAGTGCTTCTCCATTTGCCTTAGCAAACTACACAATTCTGCTATGCCAGATTCACAGTCAATACTACAATCCGTAGCATCACCAGCTGAAGCCAAGCAGTTAATACCTGACGCAGGAGACATAAGATGGATGTATTTTATCCCCTCCTTTCCTTTTCTTGTCTTGGAGGGCTATTGGTGCTGGTGCTTCTCTTCTAGCATAATCAAAAAGGTGTGGAGGAGGCAGAGTTCATGGTGTAAGGGTGTCTTCTGTTTTAAAATAGAAGGGAAGCACACTGTGGTGAGGCTGACTGAAGTGGTGTCTTTATGAGACCACCATCTAAAAATTTATGTGGTTAGTTTGGCTCACACCATCTGCACAAACCTTGTGTCAGGGTTCCAAGTAACACATCTGCCAAAAGCAGAACTCCAAGGCAGGTTGATTCCTCAAAGAACATGTTTATTGCAGACATCATATTGGTACAGCTAGTGAAAACCAACTCTAAAAGTTCCTGTGATTTTCCCCCTAATTAAAAGAACAAATATTTCCCTCCCCAGATGTTACCGGTCACATTGTCCAATGAAAGTAGCTGGGAGGCTACTTGGTCACTCCTCCTTCTTCACGTGCCTGTTGGGATGACCTTGGTTCCCATGAGAAATCTTTTTGTTTTGACTAGTAGCCAGTGTATCTACTTCCCCACTCCCTTTCCCCTTTTAAAGTTCATGGCAACTATGAGGCAGGAAAAGATGGCTCCAGCCAGGTTCACTTCAGAATTGATACCCTGAGTCTTCAAGCTCTTGAACAAGCTCAAAGCAGAGATTGGCAAGTCTATTTGAATTCCAGGGAATCTATTTTGGCAGCTAAAGGCAGGGAAACAGCCCCAAGGCTTGACAATTGGTTTATAGTTATTATCTCACCTTCTTTAACAGCTGACTTAAAACCAGATCTAAGAATTTAGAAGACTGCCATCCAGGGCTAGCTTCATCAATTGATGTACTACCGAGGCACTTTCTTTAGGTAACAAGTATGAGGTGTTTTCTCCTGAGAATGACCTAATTTTGGGCCAATTCTAAAAACTGCTAACATCATACAGCAACATCTAAATGCAGATGCATCAATAAGGTTTTCATGTATATATCCTGAGTATTTAATTTCTGTCAAAGATTTAAGTCACTTTTTATAACTGGAATCCAAAGGGATGTATTCATGGAACGTATTAGAAGACTCATCCATAACTTGTATGTTTTTTTTAAAGTGTGGTTTCAAGTGGGTGTTGATGTTTGACAACTGTCTAGACTAGTCCCTCATGTTTTCATAGCAAGTTTTTCTGAAGTAGTTTGCCATTGCCGAGAGGGGGGAGGAGGGAGGCTCCATGGTCACCCAACTGGCTTTGTGCCTATAATTCCTTGTCTCCCAGTTTACTTCCCTGATGCCTTAACCACAACACCAAACTAGTACTTTAATGGAAAGACTGATGCAGCAAAAAACAGCTAAGCAGCACTTTCCAGTATTTCAGGACATTTCTATTTTGAAGCTACATTTTTTGGCATGTTAAATAACTGCAATGGGGCTGTTCATTCCCACTGATTTTCTATTTTTGAAGAAATACTAAAAAATACAATCTTTCTAGTGATTACCAAGTGAGGATAACACTCTTCCATGTCCATCGCTTATTCCTTAATTTTTGTATTCTTTGAAATGTATTGTAACTTATATTTTAATAAGTTTAAACTTTTCAAAAGGAGCATTTTTAGTTAGTTAGTCATAAAGGAACTCCAGTGGTGGGATTCAAATAATTTAACAACCAGATCTCTGGTTGGTGGTCATGTGACTGTGCGAGCATGGTCAACTCAACATCACTCACATCGATGGGCGCTTCGTCTTAGCTGTTACAATGTAATAAGGGTTAACCGGAGAGGCAGTTTCTGTAAGCAGGGCAATAAAGATTAGGCTAGAAACAACACCAGGATGTTTTCTTCCTGCCTTCCTTACAGGATTAGCCCTGTAAAGTGAAAGAAAAAAAAAGAGATTTCTTCCAACAACAGGTTCTCTGGACTGCTTAGAAAGTTAACAACCGGTTCTCCCGAATAGGTGCGAACTGGCTGAATCCCACCACTGAGGAACTCAAGGAACTCCAATATAAATCATATATGGACATTTGACCCACAGGATCATCGCACAGGCGTTGATGATCCTACAGCAATAGGTACATTTTTATATCAGAAATAAAATTGGTCTTACCTTATTAAAGAAAAGACTGGGTGCGTGTGCCATAAATGGAAAAGCTCTTCAAGTCACTACTGGTTTAAAAGTGTGTCCTCGCTCCTCCACCAGATTTAAATGTTTAAAAAACGAATTATCGCAAGAATCATTATGAAACCCATGAATCATTATGAGTCAGAGAATAAAGAGTAGCAGCACGTGTCAGAAATAGGTTTTCGTAATCAAAAGAACTACGTGGTTGAGGACTCTTTTTTTTTCTTTAGTAATCTGAAATATTAATTGCACCTTTATTCCACACTGAAATGCTCTTGGCTCATAAAACTATTTTTAAAACTGTGTAAAGAGTTTCCTTGTAAAGGTGGAATCCCAATAAAACAATAAATCTGAAAGTCTTTCAGTGTACTTAGTAACAAGGAAGGTGCCATAAATTTTCTCAGAATTTCACTTTCCTTTCAGATAAGTCATTTCTACATTCTTTCTAAATTTCTTTGCCATATGTTCTGAGTGAATGAACTAAAATGATACTTTCCCTGATGATTGAGTGCATTTAAAAATATTTACAAATATTTCCCTTTAGCCTGTGTGCTGATTTTAGTTTCCTAAGGCCAAAGCACTGACATTTTAAGAGGGAAGGAGGGGAAAACATTTTTAGATGGTTGTTTCTGTTTAAGAAGTATGTTAGATGTATTAACCTTAGGAGAAGTATTATACAAATATCACATAGTAGCTGGTTCCCCGTTGTTTTGCTATGAAACTATGTGATCGGGCTTGATAAGTTAACACTTAAAGCTTGAAAATTAATGTATAATGTGTAACTCCTTAGCATCAGAGTGTGTTAATACTGTATTAGAAATACTAATGATCTGATGGTCATTAGTGAGCACCTAGAAGCCAAGAGGAACATACATGGCAAATTTCAAGCTTGTAGGCATCACAGAGCTGGAGATTTAGTGATGAGTGAGTGGCATTTGGCATGTATATATGTATATTATTTGAGGTGGGGGTGGGTTATTGAAAAAGTATATTGCCACTGAACCTTAGTGCATGATTTGAAAAGGTTTAAAGTGCTATATAACAGGACCTAGGAATATTTTTTTTAAAAAAACAGCTGAATGTTGCCAAATCCTGCTGTGAGGCAAACTTTGACCTCAAACTCGCAGTGTCATGTTGCTGTGACATGGCGTTTCATGACGTTTTCCCCATTCATGGAGCGGGGGTGGGTGTGGCCTATGCATTCGGCCTGTGGGCTGCCAGTTTGACATCCCTGTCCTAGGCTAACAATAAGAGCTTTACTGGTTAACTCCCTCCATAAGGTGGTTGGTTTTTCAAGCCCAGAGGTCAAAGCTAAGACCTAAGAGTTTATTCTGCAATGTTGAAACAAGTAGACTTCCTTCTCAGGTGAGTACCAGCAATTATGAAAAGATCTCCCATATGATGTGGAAGAGCCAATCAACTCTCTTGGAGCTTCTAGGTGAGCCATATGAAATTCAGTGAGAGCAAGGAAAGGATTTTCTATCCCTATATTAACTGCCCTAGATCTGTATGCACTGCTCACTCACATGCTGTGAAGGAAAATTTACAGGGTCTAATCTGAGTCGGTCACCAGGACCAGAGATTTTGTCTTCCAGTCTTTCAGACTCCTGCTGGAACCCATCCTCAGGAAAGGTCTCTCCAGCAGAGTGACATAACACTGCTAGCAAGAAGTTCTGCCTAAGAACCAAAGTTCCGTCTAAGGACCCAGATTGGATCCTGCACCATTCTCAGGTACACATACATTCACCTTCATTCGTAGGAAAATTTACCTATGTGGACTTATTGGCTTCAGAACCACTGGGTTTTTATTTCTCAGACTAATACAGTTCATAAATTAGCCATGGGGTAACTAGAACTTTGGGACAGATTGATTAACCATAAATTAGTACCTGACACTATGCAAATTTAGGAAGGAGTTCTTCATAAGAGAACAGAGACCCTGGGATCAAGACTCCAAAATGATTTGGTGGGCTAACATTTTAGGATAGAATGAGGTGACCAACCCAGGTAGGGACACAGCCAAAGTCTTCTCTCTTTCTCTCTCCCTCCCTCTTTAATTTACCTATATCTGTTATGGAGAACCAGTTTGGCGTAGTGGTTTAGATGCTAGGCTAGTAAACTAGAAGACTAGGAGTTACAGTGCAGCTTTGGGCACAAATGGACAGTGCTGTGGCTCAGTGATTAAGACGCTGGGCTTGCCAGCTGGAAAGCCAGCAATCCTTGTTCGAGACCCGAGTGCCACACAATGGGATGAGCTCTGTCCTTTCCTCAGCTCCTGCCAACTTAGCAGTTTGAAAGCATGCAAATGTCAGTAGATAAATAGGTACCACTTTAGTGTGGTGGTAACAGTACTCCACATGCTGGCCACATGACCATGGAAATGTCTTTGGACAGCACTGGCTCAATGGTCTTAAAACGAAGATGAGCACCACACCCCTACAGTTGAGTAAAATTCACAGGGACTCCTTTACCTTTTTACTTTTGAGGCACAAAGCCAGCTGGGCGACCTTGGACCAGTCACTGTCTCTCTCAGCTCTAGAAAGCACCCAAGGGCAAACCGTTTCTGAAATCTTGCCAGGAAAACCACAGGGACTTGCCCAGGCAGTCACCAACAGTCAACATTGACCTGAAGGCATCAAAGAAAGAAAGAAAAATCTGCTAAGCATTGCCACTGGTACCTATAGGACAGTGTTTCCCAAAGTGTGGTACGCGTACCCCCAGGGGTACGGGAAGAGTTTGGTGGGGGTATGCATTGCACCGGAGTTTGGTGGGGATCACGTGGGAATATCCACTGCACCGTGCTTAGCTGCGCCCACAGAACCAAATTATGATGATCTTTCATCTCAACATAAACAATTTCATCCTTCTCATTGAATCAAATAAATGTTCTTTATAATATAACTTTTGTTTATTTTGCGTATGTATCAAAAAAATAAAAAATAAATATATTTTGATTTTTATTAAAGCATATGTTTTTTATGAGGGGTACTCAGCATTACGAAAATTATAGAAGGGGTACACATATGTCAAAAGTTTGGGAAACACTGCTATAGGAGATGACACGAGTGCAGGGAATTGCACAGCAGTAGGTGCCAGAAAACCCCAGGTGACTATGTTTATGTTTGAATGTTTATTTCATTTGTATGCCGCCCTTTTTCCCCTGAAGGGGGACTCAGGGCGGCTCACCAGGGAAGGGGAATACAGACAAATTAACAACAACACAAAACAATACATAATTTAAAAACACGCAACAATCATACCATTCGAGATAGGGGCAACGGTTCTTTAGCCCCAGGCCTGTCGGAACAGCCAGGTTTTAAGGGCTTTGCGGAAGGCCTGGAGGGTGGTGAGGGTGCGAATCTCCACGGGGAGTTCGTTCCAGAGGGTCAGAGCAGCCACAGAGAAGGCTCTTCTCTGGGTAATCAATCGCCAGTTGACACTGGCCGGCGGATGGAATTCGGAGGAGGCCTAGACTATAGGCTGTGTCCATACAAACACATGTTATCCAGACAGACAGCTTATTTAATGTGCTTTCCACAGCGCGTGAAGTGGCACAAGAGCATGGCAACATCATTTGCTCTGCTCCACTGCCTCAGGAACAAGGCTAGACCGTGGTGTCGTCTTAGCAATAGACCGCAGGACAACTTAAGGTGGAGCTATTGAAGATTTCTATGCCTATGCAAAAACCTCAAATCGTTCTCCCTCATGTGGGTGGAGGCGGAGGCAGGGGTGAAATCTAGTAGGTTTTGACAGGTTCTGGAGAACCGGTAGCAGAAATTTTGAGTAGTTTGGAGAACCACCTCTGGCTGGCCTGAATGGGGTGGGAATGTAGATTTTGCACTATCCTTCTCCTGCCATCCCCACCAAGCCACGCCCACCAAGCCACACCACACCCACCAAGCCACGCCCACAGAACCGGTAGTAAAAAAAATGAATTTCAACACTGAACTGGGCGGTGGCCAGTTCAACAAATAGGGAGAGCAGTGGTCTAAGTTCTCTGTTGGAGTTGGGTATTTGATACATTCAGATAAAGAAGAATGTTTAAATATAAATCTTGCTCCAGCAATCTCATTGTAATTAGCCTGTCAAGATTGGTGGGAAAAAGCAGCAAGCCTGAGCTTTTCTAAGAACTTGGAGCAACAGAGGAGTAGCAGCCAATTTTACTCCCTGGTAGAAACACAAATCCCAAGATTGCCACAGCACTTAGACCTATATATATCTTCATAGTGCTTTTACAGCCCTCTTTAAGCGGTTTACAGAGTCAGTGTATTGTCCCCAACAATCTGGGTCCTCATTTTACCCACCTCGAAAGATTGGAAGGCTGAGTCAACCTGGAGCCCCCCAGGATCGAACTCCAGGCTGTTGGGACAGTTAGCCTGCAGTACTGTATTCTAACCACTGCAACCATGGCAGACAATGCAGGGATTTTAGAGAGTTCCTAGTCTAGCGGCCTTCCAGATTCCTACTACGCTCTCTTGCTACTGCAGCTCCTATTTCAAGGGATTGTCAGTCCAGTGATAGCATCCCTGGAGGGAAGTTGGCAGTGGCCAGAGGGAAAGGCTGTCTACAGAAGCTGAAAACAACACATAGAGACTGGGCAGGTCCCAGCTTCTTATGAAACATTAGAGTACTTGTCACCAAAGTGGTATAAGGGTACTCTTCGCTTAACGATGACTATTTGTTCAGCAACAGAGCTAAACGAATGGTACTTATATCCTCAAAGTTATGGTGTTTACAGCGCTCCTCCAACGCCATGATCATAACTTGGGCACTTGGCATCCTGTCCACATTTATAACTTACAGGGTGTGCTTAAATTCCCACTAATCTAATCACCCCATCTCTGCCCTTTTGGCTCCCCTGTGGTCATAATAAGCGGAAGTGACACAGTAGTTAGAAGGCAGTATTGCAGGCTAATTCTGCCGACTATTAGATGTTCGAATTTCACTTTGCTCTTTGCTGCCTCTGCCATTCTGCCCTCCATCTTGCACTCTTCCACCTTGCTGTCCCCAGCTGCCTCTTGTTTGTTTGTTTTTCTTCTCTTCCTGCTGGTGGGACTGGGTGTGAAAAGCCTTCCTGAGGACAGAAGAGGTGGTGGATGGAAGATGTAGAGGTGCAGAGTGCAGTGCAGGACAGCCAACTGAGCAGAGATGGGGCCGGGACACAGGTGGGTGGAGGGAGTTGGAAGTGCAGGTGAGCATAGCAGGCACAAGGAACTGCTTCACTTAGTGACAAAAACCCCAGTTGGGGTTGTTAAGCGAGGACTACCTACATACGGCGGGGAAAGGCTGGTGGAGGAAGAAGGTGCAAGTCACAACCTTCACATCAAGCTGGAAAAACCCAGTTCGTTGGCCTTGGCTATGAATTAGGGATGAAGGGAAGGTTGTGTCATCTAGATACAACCTTAAAGAATGATAAGCCAGGCCTTTTCCAGCTGAAGTGGAAGAAGGGATCAGAATAATAAAAGTCCTAATTTAACTAATCTACTGGTGTAATGTACTACATTTATTTAGAATTCATTTTGGTGTGTTTCCTTGGTGGCTTAAAATCTTGTCTGCACCCAATTGATTTAGTCAGCTTACACAGTAGTTTAAAGTACTTTGTCACCTCAGAAAAAAAGATTAATTCAACAACCAAGTTAAAAAGCGTGTGAATTTAGCCTTTAGTATATCACGAATTTAGGCTTTGGTACATCACGACAACCAGAGTAGTGGAGTTACACTGCAAATACAGAAAAGTGTATTTACAATTAAGTATACACATGAGTATTGTGAGAATAAAAGCACAAAAAAGATGCACAAAAAGATACTCAAATCATGAAAAGAATATTATTTTTCAGTCGTCAGTACAACTGGTTGATAAATGAAGATGGCAAAAGGAGAGAAGACGGAAGCATAAACAAAGTTAGTTTTGAGAACTTATTTTGGAGTCCTCCACAATATAACACCAGGAAAAAAAAATTAGATTCTAGTAGAAGAGAATATAAGTAACACAGGGTTAAAGCGTGAAGTCCTTTGGTGCTCTCTGAGCTTGGTTAGTGCTTGTAGAAATTTCCCTAGCATCTTCAGAAGATGTTACCCAAGTCCTAGTGCACCAACCGAACCTCAGCCAGTAAATAACCAAGATCAAAGAGGACCCCAAACTCCATAAATTAGGTTCTCGACTGGCTTTTCGGCTCTAAAAAAGTTCAGGTTATTTAGAATAGAATAGAGCTGGAAGGGACTTTGAAGTCCAGCCTTCTAGTCCAGCCCCCTACTTAAGCAAGGGAACCTATACAATCTCAGACAAGTGACTGTCCAGTCTCTTCTTAAAAACCTCCAGTTATGAAGCATCCACAACTTCTGCTGGCAAGCAGTTCCACTGGTTAAATTGTCCTCACTGTTAGGAAACGTTTCCTTGATTCCAGGTTACTTCTCTCTTTGATCAGTTTCCATCCATTGTTTCTTGTCTTGCCTTCTGGTGCTTTGGAGAATAATTTGACTCCCTCTTCTTTGTGGCAGCCCCTTAAATATTGAAATACTGCGAGAGTTTGCAGCGAAGGTCGAAAGTACATTGCTTGCAAAATTAATTTTTCTTCGCCATCATCATTATTAATGCAAACGGTCAGTACTCAAGGCAGTCGCTAAACAAGGACTGCTAAACAAGGTTATGGTTTGCACAACATCCATTTGGAACTGAGAAAGTTGTCCTTCCAAAACTACCCACTTCCCAACCACAATTTCTTCAGGGTCTGATTAAGTACTTGCAAAAGTTATCTCTCGGTATGACTAACATGACATCCCTTTGGGAGACAGGTAAGGATGACAAAAAACCTTTTATCACGAAGCCAGAGAGGCTATAAACCGTTCCTGGGACGCGCGTTGGTTCCTCCGCCGCTTCTCAGACCAAGTTTAAACAGTAACCAGTAACCGAGTTGGAAGGGATCTTGCAGGTCATCTAGTCCAACCCCTCGCTCCCGCAGGAGACCTTTACTAGGGATTCGAACCGCCGAACTGCCGACCTTTCTGATCGACAAACTCAGTTACCTTGTTATGGTCATGACCTGCCCGCCCCCACCCACGGTGCTTGCCGTCCTGTAAGGCTCTCAAGTCTAATTTAAGATACGGAGAAGGGAGGGGATGGACTTACCTGCTCCGTTGGCTGCTCTCCTTTTATCTCAAGAGCTTTGGCTTTTTCTAGAGGAAGAGTAGAATATTTACGAAATAGAGTAAAGAGCTTTGGCTACAGCGGGGATCACGTGGGCGGCCCGTAATGCCCTGAGAAGAAAACGGGTGGGCGTAGGCAGTCCCACCCAAAACCTCAAGGAGGGTGAGGGGAAAAAAAAGGAAGTTATCCTTTTAAATCTCGGTGTAACCAACCAGGTCACGGCTGCCTTTCTTAGTAACTTCCCTGTTGCTCTAGTTGCCCTTCACAATTTCCTTTGCAAACAGCAGTAGGACTGCTCGGGCAGGGGGTTGGACTAGATGACCTGTAAGATCCCTTTTCCAACTCTGTTCATCTCGGCGTGGGCGATGCTGCCGGCCCAAACTATGCGATGGTCTCTAATACGACTTTGGGCAATTTGGGCAATTTTGAAGATCTGTGGATTTTTAACTCCCAAGAAATCCCCAGCCAGCCAGCTAAAGTCTGCAAATCTGAAAGTTACCAGGGTTGGATACCTACCTATCCCGACTAATCCGCTCCATCTGCCCGGCTCCGCTCCACCCCAGCGTAAAAACAAAACTAGGCTGCTTTTGTATCCTTTTTCTTGGAGATATAGTTTTTTTTTTCCTCCAGCAATAGGAGCGCAGGGGGGTAGTTTTGTTGCAGCTCACTGGCAGGATACAGGAGATTGGATTTTTTTAAAAATCGTTTACAATTTACTTACTTTTTTTTTTTAAAGGACGGGACTAGTTTGACTCATTAATAATATTGTCACTTCTTATTTTGGAATCTTATCCTATTCCAATTCCACTCCACCCCACCCCACCTCACCCCATCCCATCCTCCCCATTCCCCATTTTCTACTCTACTCTACTTATGTGTCAGTTTTCCATTAGTATATTTTTACAAGCAACGATCAGTTTTGCCTCCTGAAAAATTTTCCACGAAAATAAACTGGGCAGTTTCTTCTTCTGTCAGGAAGTGGGTTAATCCATGATCTTCCTTACTTGGTTAAAAATAAATAAATAAAAATACTTGAACGGTGTAGTTGGGCAAAAATGAACAGGCAGTTCGTCAGCTCCACTGCAGAACAAATCAAGATATCAATTCCCCAGAGAAGCTAAAACTATTTTTTCAACAATTGTCCAGAACTGTAATAATTTAATAACTCAAGTTTTATTAATATTCAATAAAACTAATACAGAAGCCTAATATAAAAATTGAAAATTAAAAAGAATAAAACATGTTTTAAACAGAAAAGTTCCCTCCCACCCCAAAAATAAAGAAGAAGCTTTTCCAACCCCAACAAGTATAGGTGAAACTCAAAAAATTAGAATATCGTGCAAACGTTCATTTATTTCAGTAATGCAACTTAAAAGATGAAACTAATATATGAGATAAGACTCATTATATGCAAAGCAAGATAGTTCAAGCCTTGATATGTCATAATTGTAATGATTTTGGCGTACAGCTCATGAAAACCCCAAATCCACCATCTCAGAAAATTAGAATATTACATGCAATCAATAAAACAAGGATTGTACATAGAACAATATCGGACCTCTGAAAAGTATAAGCTTGCATATGTACTCAGTACTTGGTTTGGGCCCCTTTTGCAACAATTACTGCCTCAATGCGGCGTGGCATGGAAGCTATCAGCCTGTGGCACTGCTGAGGTGTTATAGAAGACCAGGATGCTTCAATGGCAGCCTTCAGCTCTTCTGCATTATTCAGTCTCATGTCTCTCATCTTTCTCTTTCGCAATGCCCCATAGATTCTCTATGGGGTTCAAGTCAGGCGAGTTTGCTGGCCAATCTAGCACAGTAATCCCACAGTCATTGAACCAGATTTTGGGTTTTTTGGCAGTGTGGGCAGCTAGAAAATGAAGTCAGCATCCCCATAAATCTCGTCTACAGAAGGAAGCATGAAGTGCTCCAAAATCTCCTGGTAGCTACATTGACCCTGGTCTTAATGAAGCACAGTGGTCCAAAGTCCTGTTACTCAGTGGTCCAACGTCCTCTTTTCTGATGAGATCAACTTTTGCATCTCATTTGGAAACCAAGGACCCAGAGTATGGAGGAAGAATGGAGAGGCCAATCAAGCACAGTAATCCCACGGTCATTGAACCAGTTTTTGGTGCTTTTGGCAAAAGTTGCTCTCATCAGAAAAGAGGACTTTGGACCAAGGAGCAACAGGACTTTGGACCACTCTGCTTCATTAAGACCAGGGTCAACGCAGCCATCTACCAGATTTTGGAGCACTTCACGCTTCCTTCCGCAGACGAGCTTTTTCAAGTTTCACCTGTATATTCAACATTAATAATTCATCATTGTCTCTTAAAATACAATCAAATCTATCTCTATTCCATAGCTCATCCCATTTTCTACAGATACATCTCTAAATCCTCAGCTGTCCTTTTTGTACTAGCAAAAGTCCAGTAAAAGTTAAGCGACTCAATTAGCAACATAAATATTTAGTCTCCCTTTCCATTAAAAAAAATCCCCTTAATTCCTGTTTTAATAATCAAAATCTAATCTCAATTAACAATTAAACATTATTAAAAAAAATAAAAAACTGTTATACATTACCATAAGTAATACCTCTTGTTTATAAATCAAAAGTCCTAACATAGATATTAAAAACTAATCCGTTATATCCAATTAAATTAAACATTTCCAAAAAAAATTAAGCAATCAGAACAACCAATAAACCTCAACAGAGATAACAATCTATTATTTAACCATAATCAAATAAATCAATTTTACATTTTTAAATTTTCTAACATCTGCTTTCTTCCATTATCTGTCAGACCTGGAAGCCATATTTTACATTAGGCCTTCAGGCCTCGCACAATTTCTACTGTGGGAAAATGGGAGGGGGGATTATATAGAGTGTGGGTGATATATAGTCAAAATAACATTCCTTTCTCAGAAAGTCAAGGACACCTTGCCCTGCAGCTGCCATGAGGTGAATGGGAGGAATCTAATAAAATGGAACGTTGAGGGAACCCTGACATCATCCTCATCTCTTCTTCCAAAATTCTTGTCATTTTTATCAAAGCCTAATTGTTATTACAATCCAGTAACTCCAGAAGAACTCTTATACAGACAGTCCTGATCTTACACCAGTTCATTTAATGGCATTGAAGATACAACGGCATTGAAAAAAATTGACTTATGACCGATTTTCACTCTTACAACCGTTGCAGCATCCCCATGGTCATGTGATCAAAATTCAAACGCTTGGCAACTGGCTCATATTAATGTTGGTTGGAATGTCCCAGTGTTATATTGTCACCTTTTGTGACCTTCTGACAAGTAAAGCCCATGGGGAAGCAAGACTCACTTAACAACCGTGTTACTACGTTAACAACTGCAATAATTAACAAAGTGGCAAGAAAGATCACCAAATGGGCAAAACTCACTTAATCAAAGTCTCGCTTAGCAACAGAAACATTGGGCTTGGTTGAAGTCATGTCGAGAACTATCTGTATTCCAAATAAAACAAGCAATCCACATCACCTCTTTCGACAGCTGTCTTAACAAATTTGACATCAACACACTGTGGGAAGCCAAATGGGCTGCTGAACGCCCAGATACAGGCAGTTACATAGACGGCCCTTCACAAAAGGTGGCAGGTTTTGACCTTCTTCCCCAACATTGGTCAACTCTGAACAGGATCCGTACCCAACATGGTGTCTACCAGGACTCATTGTTTAAGTGGGGTCTTGTCTCTACCCCTCAGTGTGACTGTGGTGCTCCTTGACAAAATATCCACCATATTGTGTCCAAATATCCATCAAGAGCTCACACCAGTCCAATCTCTGATTTTTTTCAACATAGACCATCCAGTCCTTGAATGGCTGGGTAGACTGGACATTAACATTTGAACCACTATAAGTCCCTGGATTTGCCATACACTAAATAAATAAGTAAATAAACAAATAAAACCTGTTTCGACACATTCTTTGCATACCTTTTTTATTTTTAAATAATCGTCCAATTCAATTTGTAAATCCAGTGTTTCCATCTCTCCCTTGTGGGTTATCATTTTTTTATTCTATTTTATTCTATAATATTCTATATTCTTTTTTATTTATGTTTTATTCAAAGAGACTTGTTCCTCTTTTGGATTCCAATCAGTGGTGGGATTCAATTTTTTTTACTACCGGTTCTGTGGGCGTCGCTTGGTGGGAGTGGCTTGGTGGGCGTGGCAGGCAAAGGATACTGTAAAATCTCCATTCCCTCCCACTCCAGGGAAAGGTTACTGTAAAATCACCATTTCCTCCTGATCAGCTGGGACTCAGGAGGGAAAGAATAGATGGGGTGGGGCTAGTCAGAGGTGGCATTTACCGATTCTCCGAACTACTCAAAATTTTGACTACCAGTTCTCCAGAACTGGTCAGAACCTGCTGAATACCACCTCTGGTTCCAATAGCTAAAACTATTTTTATTGGCTGGGAATAATAACAATGTGAGGACCAAAAAGGGGAGTTAATCTAGAGAGTTATTTATTATCTTTTTAAAAAAAGATATTGTCATATTTAGTTGTGATCCGGAGACTGATTGATATAACTGAAAACAGAATATCCATGAGCAACAAGAGAATTCTTGTATTTGTTCTCCAGACAGGGTAGACTTTTAATAATGTTGACTAATAATTATGGATGTTAAGATCCAATCCTTCCGAAGGGTGCAATATTGGAGAAGACAGAAATACCCTATTAGAAGAGATTGATGAACAATAAATTAAAAAGTTACACAGATGACTTGTGGGTGGCATTACTCATACTATATGACCCAATATATGGCATGCTTGTCATCTGTGTTGATCTGTGTCAGGTGAGTAAAGCACTGAGAATCTGGTGACTGGATCCAGTGAAGTATTTTTAGTTTATGCATCTTTGAATCAAGCTTCAGAATCACGCAGAACATTTCTCATGCATTGATTGCTCATAGAGTCAATGAATAGAAGCCAAGCAGGGTTGGGTACAGAAATTCCATGTGATGACTTCATTATCTATATATACCTTTTATACAAGACAAGCCTTTGACCTTTAAAAAGCAAGATCCCAAACCTTATATAAAGCCCTCAATGTACAAACTTATTTATTTGTATCCAACCTTAATTATTTTTACAAATAACTCAAAGCAGCGAACAGAAGTCCATAAAGAGGGCGTGCATAAGCACATCAGAGTGCCCTTTGTCCCTGTTCTACTTTCCCCATTTATTTGTACTCATTTCCCTTGTTCATGTCCATGCTTATACTTATACCTGTTCTCTTGTACACATTTGACAAACTAAATAAAATAAAATAAATTTAAATGAATACCTAATACATCTTCTTTCTGTTTCCCCCTTTCTGTTTCCCTGTGAGGTGAGTTGGGGAGGTCACCCAGAAACAATTCTCATAGCTAAAATGGGACTAGAACTTACAGTCTCCAGTTTTCTAGCCTGGTACCTTAACCACTAGATCAAACTGACGCAGAATGGATATGCACAAACAGCATATGTAAGTTTTGCAACTGTAGTAACATTCTGATGAAAGGACCTAAACATATTCCTGTGGTTTCTACTGGCAATCTGTTGGCAATCATTCCAAGCTGTGAAAAAGCCATTAGAATTGTGAATGGCCAATCTATGACACCCGTACCAGAGATGGCACACAGAGCCTCTCTGTGGGCACGCACATCATTGTCCCAGCTCAGCCAGCTGGTCTTCGGGTTTCCGTTGCTTTGCTGCAGAAGCATGCACGACTTCCAGTTTGGGCACTCTGTGCCTTAAAGGTTTGCCATCACTGCACTACAGGGGTGGATTTCAACCGGTTCGCAGCGGTCCCCGCGGACTGGTTGGTCAGTGAACCCGGAAGTAAGTAACTTCTGGGAACGCCGAAGGGCCCACCTACCCGCCCGCGCTCCTTACCGGTCTTTGAAGTCTTCTGCGCTTCCACGCAGGCGCATGGCACATACAGCGCCTGCACAATTCTCCGCGAGCAGCTGGAGCATCACACAAGTGCTAAGACACAAGCGTGAACTGTGCGTGTGCACGAGGACGCTGCCGGCCCCATTCAAACCGAACCTGTTGGAACGGGATAAGCAACCCACCACTGCTGCACTAGTACATTGGCTATGTGGGATCCCACTACACTGTTTATGTGTGCATATAATACATACACAAGTTCCCTACACATTGCAAGATAGGAATGAGGCTACATAGGTAGTCAAAGGCACATAGATCAATGGGTAGTCTTAGAAAGAAGGAACAACAGCATCTACTCAAAAAGCTAGAAAACCAAACTCAAAAGGCGAGGGCAGGACCTTCAAAGGCTTAGTAAAAACAGACAATTTATCAATGGTTGGATAACTCACTTCTGTTTTCAGAACACAACATTTTAAATGGTTACTATTATTCCTTTTTTTGCCAATTAGAGCTAAATGTATGGTTGTGGAGGGGGACCAGGTGATGTAGCAGTGGATGTTGGTGATCTAACCATTGTACTTTGGGACTGTGTTTTGTAAACCTACCTGAGATGGCCCGTCACTGCAGGATGCGTTGGAAGGAGCAACTCTAAAGAGGATTTGCTCATTTGGAGGTGGTGATTTAAAGGATTAGGTTTGCCCCAGCCTAGGGTTCTTCCCTTCCCCTTCCCCCCTCCTCCTCGGAGGAATTGTTTTCAGCTCCATCAGATGGGTATTGGCACAAGTCATCTCAGAATTTGAAAAAGAATCAGAGAAAGCGAGCCCAAAATTTCACTTCTTTCAGGATATAATAGGGTGTGGGCTACTTGGAACCAATTGCAACTCAGCACAATGGAATTGCAACTCAGCATAATGGAATTAAGCCATGAGCTATGATCTATGGGTCAGATATATACACAGCCAGATGATAAACAATTTTTGCCCCTGTCTAAATAAATTGTAAGAAATCCCAATTTAATCTATAGTGGCATGTGTCATTTCTGCCCACTTCAAAAGATACTAGCATGACCAAATCCAGATGGTCATAAGATGGCGCCAAAATAATCCAGCAATCCAGGTGGTCATAAGATGGCGCCAAAAAGTTAGTGCTTTTTAGATTTCTGTGCTGCCATCTAGGGGTTGTTCTAATTGTTGCACCTCGGATCTGGTAGCTCTGAATAAGCATTCATTGCCCATTGTTTTCTCAGCACAATTAAGATGTTGTTTTGAATCCTACAGGGCAGTGATGGTGAACCTTTTAGGCACAGAGTGCCCAAACTGCATGGGCACACACATGAATGTGCACATCCTCCGGCATGCACATATGCACAGCAGAGACCCGAAGACCAGCTGGCCAGTGGGAAACAGGGCATTCCAACACCAGCAGTGCAGCAACAGATAAGATCTTTTTCTTTCGTGAGCTTCTGTTTCATCATTTGCAGGGAAACAAGCTCACGAAAGATACGCCACAGAGATCTCACCTAGGAGACTGTGCATGTGCCAGCAGAGAGGGCTCTGTGTGCCACCTCTGGCACACGTGCCACAGGTTCGCCATCATGGCTATATGGCTTTGATCCTAACTAGACATGCTCTTTCAGAGATGCTCTTGCTTTTGAAGAGCTGTTTATCAATATATAGGAAAAGGTGATTTGCCCATGTATTTGTTTGATTCCGTCTAGTTTAAAAAAAATCTGAATCCACCCATGTTCAGTGAGGTACTGTATTTTGAATTGTTTTAAAAAGATCCTTGTAACAGTACTGCATGTGTTACCTTTTAAATTATGATTGTTATGTTCACTTTTTGCTTTCATCCAATTTTCCTGGATTGCTGGCTATTTTCATTGTGCAACTTGGAGCAAACAGTGGGCTTTAAGTCAAATGTAACCAAATCAATAACATTAGGAAATCACAGTGGCACAATGGTTAGAATGCAGTGTTACAGGCTGACTCTGCCAACTGCCAAGAGTTCGATCCTGACCGGCGTATGGATGATTCAGCCTTCCATCCTTCCGAGGTCGGTAAAAGGAGAACCCAGACTGTTGGGGACAATATGCAGACTCTGTAAAGCACTGTGAAGCAGTATATGTCTAAGTGTTACTGCTGTTGTATGTTTTTAAATGTGGATCATTCTTGATACTCTATTTTAATACAATTCGATAAATATACCTTCAGATTTATGAAGGAATTGATTGGGGGAGGAGGGAGATATTTAAAGAGAGACACAAGTAGCTGATTTAAGAACAGCACAAAACAGAATAGAATTCTTTATTGGCCAAGTGTGATTGGACACACAAGGAATTTGTCTTCAGTGCAGAAGCTCTCAGTGTACATGAAAGATATAAGTGATAAATCATGATCATAGTCATCATAAATACATTCATCATAAATAAAACAATGTAAATCGTAAAGATACAAGCAACAAGTTTATATTCCTAAGTAGGTACTAGGAAGGATAAGGAGAATAATAGTAATACAGTCTTAGTAAATAGTTTGACAGTGCTGTTGGAATTAGTTGTTTAGCAGAGTGATGGCATGCAGGAAAAAACTGTCCTTGTGTCTAGTTGTTCTTATTTCTTGTGTTTTATATATAATGCAACCATAATCATTCATAACATAAAATGGCACTATAATCTCACTGTTACCCCCATGGTATTGGCTTTGCTTTGTTGCCAGGGCATGATTTAAAGGAGAAAGTTTCATCCCTCCATTTGGTCATTCCTGCCTTCTGAAAGTCGATGGTGACTTTATAGAACAGCTGAAAGATCTGAAAGAATATAAAAACAACAGAAGACATCAAGGGACCTGACTGAATTCTTTCTGCGTTTGCTGTCATGAAGCGTTTGGATGAATGGCACAGTAAAATAAGCCTAGTCTCTGAAATATTGAATTCCAAAGGGAGTAAATTCCCCCCTAGGGGAGAATCTGACTTCTGGATCTCTTTTTGTGAGGGGATAAGGGATTTTAGATTTTAAAAGAAGATGGAGCTCTGCAGTAAAAATGGGTGGGTTAATTGTCCCAACACCAAATGGAAAACAAGAGGATGGATATGCTAATTTCCTCAAAGAAATGGTGTTTTGTAACCTTAGTTTTCAATATGACCTAGTGCAGGAGTCTCTAACCTTGGCAACTTTAAAACCTGTGGACTTCAACTCCCAGAATTCTTCAGCCAGCTGGCTGAGGAATTCTGGGAGTTGAAGTCCACATGTCTTAAAGATTGGAGAGCCCTGACCTAGTGCCAGTGGTGGGATTCAAAAATTTTTTACTACTGGTTCTGTGGGCTTGTCTTGGTGGGTGTGGCTTAGTGGACATGGCAGGAGAAGGACACTGCAAAATCCCCATTTCCTCCCGATCAGCTGGGGCTTGGAAGGCAGAGAATAGATGGGGGCGGGGCCAGTCAGAGGTGGTATTTACCGGTTCTCCGAACTACTCAAAATTTCTGCTTCCGGTTCTCTAGAACTGGTCAGAACCTGATGAATACCACCTCTGCCAAGTGCAATACAGGGAGTCCTCAGCTTACAACTTTGCAATTGAGTCTAAACTTTATGATGTTAAGCAAGACATTTGTTAAGTGAGTTTTGTCTCAACTGTATGACCTTTTTTGCTACAATTGTTAAGTGAATCACTGCAGTTCTTAAGTTAGTAACACTTAAGTGGTACGGAAAGCGAATCTGGCTTCCCCATTGACTTTGCTTGTCAGAAGGTCACCAAAGTTGATCACATGACCTGGGGACACTGCCACCGTCATAAATATGAGTCAGTGGCGAAGCATTTTAGTTTTGATCAAGGGACCACGCGCTACTGCAACATTCCCAAGTATGAAGAACAGTCACAAATCACTTTTTGCAGTGCTGTCGTAAGTTTGAACTATCACTAAATGAACTGTTGTAAGTCGAGGACTACCTGTCATTTTCAAAAGGCAAGAGGACACTGAGAAAAATGTCAAACTTCTAACTTCATTTTTATTTTTCTTACAGAATTGCGTGGCAGTAGCCTGGTACGCAATGTAATGTAATAATTGAGTGAATTGACGGTAGAAAATTCATCGTTTTCTTTTCCCTGGCTTGAGAATAAACATTTCAATGCATTTCCTTATCTATCCCTTCCTACCTCCATCCCAAATTGGCTATTCAGCTGTGTGATGCAGCGGTCAAGTTAAAATTCTACATGGGACGTCAATGAACTTGGGTGACTGTGCGGCTACTGACCTATAGGTAAATAATTGTGGACAACATTGGAAGCTTAATTCCTGACCACTAAGTTACTATGCAAAAGTTGGTGGACACTGAAAATGAACAGACACGTTATTGGTTAATGCGACAGCATTGGAATATTTGATACTTATTTCTTTTTGTTTCTCAAAACCTCATTGGGTGAGTAATTTTTTTTATTATTATTTTAGATTTAGGGAAAAAATGATGTTAAAAATAGCACACCTTGAACAAGCTAAAGGAAATCGTTTTAAAGTTATTGTGACCGGATTCTCACAGTCTTACTATAATTTGACGGAATAAAGGTGCTTGCTCCATTAATAGTGTAAAGTCCATATTTTTAAAAATAAAATCTATGAAATTCTGTTTCGTATGGATGAATGATATTAGGTAAGAAATATATGTGTGGATAGAATGGATGGGTTTTCTAAACTGTTCCTTTAATGACAGGCAGTAGAAATATGAATGAAAACATATTCTAAAATATATTATACAGTAAGACCACGTAACAATCATTCAGTAAGATATAAGAATGGAATTCACAATATTTATTTTTGTATTGAAAAGCCACTGACCTCTCATTTTGAACCTACATTAAAACAGAATTATATATGATGTGGGAAATCGAGGATCTGATGTTTTAATATTTTAAATAACTGTATGTGCTTCAGGGTGGTGGGGTCTAAATTAAATGGAGAGGTTGAGAGATTAATTAAACTTCTAATGTGCTACTATTGGTTGCTGTTGATTGGTTCTTATCCTGAATTACCATTATATGTTTTTATATTATTGTTTGTTCTTTATTTGGAATGGTTATGTTGTATTAACTGCTCAGAGCTGCTTTTGTGAGATGGGCAGCCGTATAAACTGAATAAACACATAAATAAATAAGACAGCCTGAGTGGTTGAGATCCCCTTGCATTATTTCCCACATCTAACCCATGAGCATGTTCATTTCTGAAAGGAAAAATAACTCATAATCTACACAGTGGAGTATTTTAAAGAAAGCAATGTAGCATCTTGGATACTGCATTTCTATTATTATGTTATACATTTCAAGAGCTCAAGAACTAACAATTCAGACCAGAGGTATGAATTGCATTTATGTGCCAATTTAAATGGTGCATTTGCCATGTTTACATTCAGTGTATGTAAATATGTGTGTGTGTGTGTGTGTCTGTGTGTGTGTGTACATGTGTGTACAATAATGTACTCACACCTATGCAGTGCATTTCCTATACATTTCCACTGCATATCTTTTTCTGGGTTCGTACCAGGGGTGGATTCCTGCCAGTTCTAACCTCTTCTATAGAAGAGGTTCCACAAATCTACCGTGCTGTTTAGAACCGGTTCCAGCTCCCTCCCCCCGCCCACCGCTCACTGATTGGCTGGCTCACCAATCGCCCCACCCGCCTCTAAGAGTCCCATCTAAACCTTAAAGTCTTAACGCTGTCAAGTTTGAACACGCCTGGGGTTTTCTCTATAAAGGGTTAGGGGTGCAAGGGTCTTGTAACTTGACAGCTTTAAGACTTGCACACTTCAATGCCAGAGTTCCTAAGCCAACATGACTGGAGGAGGAATTCTGGGAGTTGAAGTCCACAAGTCTTAAAGCTGTCAAGTTTGAACACTCCTGGGTTTTTTTTCTAAAGGGTTAGGGGTGCAAGGGTCTTGTAACTTGACAGCTTTAAGACTTGCACACTTCAATGCCAGAGTTTCTGAGCCAACATTTTGGTTGCTAAGCAAGAGCATTGTTAAGTGAGTTTCACCACATTTTACAAGTTGGCTACGCCCACCCAGTCACATGACAGCCAAGCCACTCCCACTCAGTCACATGGCTGGCAGGCCACTCCCACCCAATCACATGGCCAGTGAGCCACTCCCACAAAGCAGGCCACACCTACAGAAGAGGTTCTGAAAAAATTTGAAACCCATCACTGGTTCATACATACTGAGGTTTATATCTCTGTTGGGTTTATTACATGCTATCAAATTGGTGTCAACTTTTAGAGATTACATGAACAGAACTTGTCCAGGACAATCACTTCCCAACCTGGCCCCTCAGGCCCTCCAACATTACACCCATTGTTGCTGGAATCAAGTCCATCCACCTTGTTGCTGGTCATCATTTTCTTTCTGTCTATCTTTTGCAACATTATGGATTGGCAAAGAGAGCCAGGTCTTTGCATAATGTGTCCAAAATACGATGATGAAAAGAAGACCGCTTGCTTGCATTAAATGCCATGATGGTGAGAGAGAATAAGACAATTGGCTTTAGGGCCTGGCAGATCAGAAGATCATCCGTTGCCCTAATCACAGTGTCTTAGATAGGACGTGAGATTGTATAAGGCATAGATAGAAGTACACACATTCATATCAGTCAACCTATTGCTTCAGGGTTACTACTCCCATGTCCTCACAGGCTGTGCCACTCAGTCACGCTATGTTGACTCAATTAACTTTGATTGATTTATTATTTTTTAATGTGTCAACAGTGTTGATGGACTGGCTTTCTTGTTTTGGCTCCCATCCATAGCCTTCCCTTCCCAATGTATTTCTCCATTCGTGTATTTTGCTTTAAACACAGGGTTTTTCCCCAACTGTAGTATTTAGTCTTCTCTCATTCATGCACTAAATCCTTCCACCAGGGTCCACAAACAAACCTGCTATTTCTGACAGAGTGACTCAAACAGTGCTGTCCCTTTCTGTTGCAAACTCCACCACTTCTGGGTGTGCGTGAAACTTCATGATGCATCTAGAAAGCAGGCAGGGCTTGTATCAACAAATTATAATGTCATTTTCGTCAATCTGACTTCCTCGGCTCTCCTGGGGACATCATTGTGTGTGTTTTTTTTAAAAGCTGCTTCTGGTTTGTTTGTTTTGTCTTTGTTGCTAGTGTACGTAGTTACCATAGGTCGGTTTGTGTGCCTTAAGTAGTTTGTTAGGCAGCATTGCACACTGCTTTTCAGTGGCAGGATTCAAAATTTTTTACTACTGGTTCTGTCGGCGTGGTTTGGTGGACCTGGCATGGCTTGGTGGGCGTGACAAGGACACTGCAAAATCCCCTTTCCCTCCTGATCAGCTGGGACTCAAGAGGCAGAGAATAGATGCGGGTGGGGCCAGTCAGAGGTGGTATTAACCAGTTCTCTGAACTACTCAAAATTTCCATTATTGGTTCTCCAGAACTGGTCAGAACCTGCTGAATACCACCTCTGCTTTTGGTTCCCTTGCCAGGCCAGCAGCCAGTAAGAGGCCGACCAATGAAGGCAGAATATGGATGTCCCAATTTGCTAGTAATTGCTTTCTGAATACTATTCTCTTGTCTTAGCCAGAGACAGTCAAGATGGGGCTTTAGAAATAAAATTTGGATTTAAGCAAGATCCTCCTTTTAGCCAGCAGATATATTGTGACTGAGGAAGTACACTCCAACTATTGTGATGTTGCCATATTTCAGTGCACAGTTTCTACATGGGCAAGCTCTTATAGGAAGTTAAAACTCGCCCCTCTCATAGAAAAATGAAATAGCCTGGGAAATATTGAAAAGGCAGAATATTATATTTTCTTGGATATGAAATGGAGAAATATGCTCTAAGATAGGAAACAGACTCTATCTTAAGAGCCTCCACCTTTGTCAATGGGCCATTAAATCGCCTGAGTTAGTCTATTCTACATAACAAATATCTCCCCCTTCAGCTCCAGGGTGATGGGATTAAGGCATGATAGTATTAGCCCTTTACCCATCTCACCACAGGGCACCTGGGAAGAAGCAATGCTCAAACAAACTTGGACTCAACACAGCCTAGAGAGTTTCCCCTGCATGTCCTCATGGGACTCTGACAGCCAATCAGAATGCAAGCTCAGGTTCAAAAGCCAGAGATGGCATAAAACTAGGGACTTTCAGCATCTCGGTCTCTCTTTTCTTCTTTACCCAACATCTGGAAGCATGTGATCCCCCTTTTCTGTTCAGGAACTCAAACCATGTTATTCTGTCCACCATTAAATAATCTTTCCAAGCAACCTCCATGTTTCCAGTGTCTTTTCCCCAGAGGTGGGTTCCTACCAGTTCGCACCTATTCGGTAGAACCAGTTCGTCAAATCTACCAAACCGGTTAGAAGAGGTTCCACCAGTGGACCCGGAAAGCAGGCCACATCTACAGAAGAGGTTGCAAAATTTTTTGAAACCCACCACTGGTCCTTGGATATGATTATTCTACACTATCAGGCTCATATTTATAAAACTCAGTGCCTCTGTGAAAGGTAAGGATGACTACTGCGTTTGTGGTGCAATCAGAACATTGCGTGTGTTGAAGTTGTTTTAACGCAAACCAAAGATGCCTTTTAAAAAACCAGTTTACATCATATTCTTATGCATGCCAGTGCTGTTTGTGGGATAATTTAAGGTGGTTCTGATAAGTGTCGTCGGCATCTTCATATCCGGTCACATGGGCAGCAAGCCATTCCCATCCGGTCACATGGGTGGCAAGGCACTCCCACAAAGGAAGCCACACCTACAAAATAGGTTTGAACAATTTTTGAAACCCACCACTGCTTTTCCCCCACTTGAAGCTGCACCCAGATGGACATTCTTCCAACACTCTAGCAAATAATGGAAATAGAAAGAGTTCCAGTTAGAGAAGCATGGACTCAAGGATCCCCTGTATGGAAGCATCTTCAAATTCTGATGCCTCCAACTATTAGCCCTTTCCCAATTCTTAGAAGCCATTTTGAGTCTTGGAATCATCTCTTGCAAGGCTCATTTAAAATCCTGTTTAAAAAAAAAGAAGAAGAGAAAGCATGCAACACATTGGAAAAGATTTAGGGCCTTGTGCTGTCTTCTGCTGTCCAACTGGTTGAGGTTGTGTAATCAGCAATTAGACTTATCTGTGTTAAACATTTAAGGAGAATTAGTATATCTGTGAAAGGGATGGGATTAAAAAGAACTTAAATTACAAACAAATTGCAAAAAAACAGAGGAGGGGTTTTTAAAAAATAGCATACATTTCCAGCAATGTAGTTTCTTGGTAACCAGAGTATAGAATTCAGAACAATGTGAAGATATTTATTGGGCAATGAAGGGCTGTTTGTATATAAGGATGTTTTAATCAAATGACGAATACAAAGAATTATTGGATAATGCTTTATTGGATTGTTGGAAACGGTGTACAAGCGATCTGAACAAATGCTTGTTGAATCTGTGGCTTAAAAAGAGAAAATAATGTTTTGAGACTATTCCAGCTAAACTCAGACCCAGCATTTTACTCCATCTTGGGTGAAACTTGTCTTCAAAAGAGAGGAGTCTCAGTGTAATGCTGTTAGGAGGGACAATATGTTCAACAATATTCTGCTAGAGAAATTGTATCCATAGATCTTATTTAAAATGATTTGAAAAACTTTTAAAAATAAAAAGGAGAAGAGGCTTAAGGTCCCATGACTGGATTACTAAGAAGATGTATTTTCCTAGCCCACTGGGAAAATATAAATAACATTTCTTGAAGGGCGATGATGCTATCAGGGTGGAGTTGGTTGGCTTCCAATTGAAACCGTACCATCATTTTTTAAAAAGTGGGAAGATAAACAAGGAGCCTTCAGGGCAGGAATGATTCTTGTTTTCCACCTTGAAAAAAACCTCCCATGTCAGGAAATCAGCTCTTTTGCAGCCATATTTCATGAGTAGAATGCTGGGAGTTTACTCTTCCCAGCACAAAGTGTTCCCCACCAAACATGGCCCTCTGCATCTGTGCTCTGAAGCAGGGGTCTCCAACCTTGGCAACTTTAAGCCTGCCAGACTTCAACTCCCAGAATTCCCCAGCCAGCAAAGCTGGAATTCTGGGAGTTGAAGTCCGCCAGGCTTAAAGTTGCCAAGGTTGGAGACCCCTGCTCTGAAGCACAGCAGAAAGACAACCTTGAGAGGGGATACAGCTTTCCTTAAGGCAGCACTCAGTGGAAATTATAACACATTCCAGTGAGTTCTGTTTTTGTTTTCCCAAATCATATTCCAGAATTGAAGAATTAATTAGTTCGGGATGCTTTGGGGTTTAGGCTGCTTTGGCAGCTGTGCTTGGACTGTCTCTGCGCTATTCCTTCTCTTGTTTTGAAAAGCTAAGACATGCTGCCTTTACAAAGCCAATTTGGTGGAGGGAAAGAGCAAGCCTCGGCTTTTCCTCTTGAGTTCAAGATGAATAAACCAAGCATGATTTATGGAGTGAATCTGGCTGAAAAAGACCAAGGAGGACTAGCAAATACGGAATGGATGTGGACATCTTGGAAGTCAGTTTTTAAACAAACAATCCTTCATTGCAACATTTCAGTTGAATTTTACTCAGATTAGTATTTGCTCTTGGGAGAAAAATCAGCATCAGGACAGGATTTTAAAAAAAACCTTAAGTAACAAACAAATGGCAAAAACCAAGATGAGGAAGTAAAAATAAATAAATAGCATACATTTCCAGCAATTTAGCTTCTTGGTAATCACAGTATGGAATTCAAAACATTATAAAGATATCTATTGGGCAACGAGGGGTCTGGCTGGACATATGTAAGAAAGTCAAGCCATGTCTTAGTCAAATTAAGAATGCAAAGGATTATTAGATTGTTGGAAACGGTGTAGAAGCAATCTGAACAAACGTAGAATCTATGGCTTAAAAACAGAAAATAATATTTTGAGAGACCTATGGTTATTCCAGCAGAATGGAGCTGATAGGAAAATCTAGGACGAGGGACAAAACAAATGTTTTGTTCACCTGTTGCACAAAGCCCTCATGTATGGTCGGTTTAGTTTTGTAGGAAATTAAAACCCACGCCTCTCCCTGAAAAATGAAATATCCTGGGAAATATTGAAAAGGCAGAATATTATATTTCTCTGGATCAGAAATGGAGAAACATGGTTTTAGATAGGAAACAGACTCACTCTTAATAACGCCACCTTTGTCAATGGCCCATTAAATGTCTGAGCCAGTCCATTCTACATAACAAAGATCCCCCTTCAGCTCCAGGGTGATGGGTTTAAGACATGATAGTATTAGCCCTTTACCCAGCTCACCACAGGGCACCTTGAAGCAATGCTCAACCAAACTTGGACTCAACACAGCCTAGAGAGTTGCCCCTGCATGGCTCCATGGGAATCTGACAACTATTCAGAATACAAGCTCAAGATCAAAGGCCAGAGATGGCATAAAACCAGAGACTTTCAGCATCTCACTCTTTTTTCTTCTTCACCCAACATCTGAAAGCATGTGATCCCACTTTCTGTTCAGGAACTCAAGCCATGTTATCCTGTCCACCATTGAACCATCTTTCTAAGCAGCTTCCATGTTTCCAGTGTCTTTTTCCCCACCACCTGGAACTGAACCCAGAAGGACATTTCTTCCAACAATTTAAAGCAACATCTGGCATTTGTGTTGTGGATAAATCTGACCACTGTGCATAAAATAGATCAGTCCTAAAATATAAAATAAAAAGCGGGGAGAGATAGAACATCATAGCAATATGCTAGCAAACTGCTGGACTGCCACCACGATTCAATTCCATTAAGCAAGGATAAATAACCTGCTCTCTTCCAGATGTTTTGAATTTTAGTTCCAATGAACCCAGTCATGCTGACAAAGAGCAAGGATTTGTGGTGGTTGTTTAGAAGCCACAATTTATCTATCGATCTTTTAAGGTGGACTACTTAAAGTGAGTTAGTGATGGGTCTTTTCCAGTACATTTCATCAGGTGTTAAACATTTACTACTTAAAGTATTGGTAATACAGGATGCAAGGACCTGTACAATTGATTGTAGGTTCACTGAACAGAGACAATTATTCAGACACAAGCCCTTCAAATTTACATGAATATGTATGGAGACAAAGTAGGCTACAAATTGCTAATTTCTTCCTTGGAACAGTTAAATATCAATTCTATTTATAAATAGTTTAATGCTTGTTTTGTTTTTTTGTTAAGTGCTGATTGCAAGTGATGTTCAACTTTTCAATACTCTCTGACATTTTCCTGAAACTGCTGGAAGAGATCATCCAATGATTTGGGGTTTGGTGATTTACAAACGCAATCCGTTTTACATCACCAACCTGGGGCACACAAGTGATACTGTCAACATACTGTCCAGTTTTGGTCACCACACTATAAAAAAGATGTTGAGACTCTAGAAAAAGTGCAGATATGAGCAACCAGGATGATTAGGGGACTGGAGACTAAAGTATATGACGAACGGTTGCAGGAACCGGGCATTGCTAGTCTACTGAAGAGAAGGACCAGGGCAGACATGATAGCAGTGTTCCAATATTTGAGAGGCTGCCACAGAGAGGAAGGGATCAAGCTGTTTTCCAAAGCACCTGAAGGCCAGACAAGGAATAATGGATGGAAACTGAACAAGGAGAGATTCAACCTGGAAATAAGGAGAAATTTTCTGACAGTGAGAGCAATCAACCAAAGGAACAGCTTGCCTTCAGGAGTTGTGGGAGCTTCATCACTTGAAGCTTTCAAGAAGAGACAGGACTGCCATCTGTCAGAAATGGTGTAGGGCTGCTTGGGCAGAGGAGTTGGACTAGATGATCTACAAGGTCATTTCCAACTCTGTTAATCTGTATCGAAACATCTTGGCTCAATGTCTGGAAGTATGGAGAATTGGTTGGGGTAAAACATACCGAGGGTGAACCCTGAGAAGTTGGAGATAATTGTTTGTTCATTATGAATCCCTGACATTTTCATTTGTGTCTCTTGATTGGGGTAGTACTTATAGATGATGCTGGACAGGCAAGTTGAGGGGGGATGGCTTTGCCCAACATGACAATGGCAGCATAACCTGGGATGAGAGGATCTCACACCAATGACTTGTGCCTTTATCACCAGTCTCCCGAAGCCAAAGACCACTTGGAAGCTACACTTGGTATCCTGGGCCTCTGCCCTGTCTTCCTGTTAGTTACCTTGACAATTCAAAGTGTTTGTTTTGACATTTAAAACCCTACATGCAATGGTGGGATTCAAATACCATAATTTAACAACTGGTTCTCTGTACTAATGATTTCTTCCAACAACCAGTTCACCAAACTGCTCAAAAAATTAACAACCGGTTCTCCCGGAGTGGTGCAAACTGGCTGAATCCCACCACTGCCTACTTGGCTTGATGCTTATATTATTGTATTGTATTATTTTATCCATAGTTCAGTTATTAAATATTGTTTTCAAAGTTATTTATACTGTGGGTATTTATTGTTGAGATTCAACCTACTAACAGATTTTGATTACTATTTTTTAATCAATAAATGGCTGTCACAGAGTAGCGAGAGACCTGTTAGGGATATCAAAGATGATTGTATGGTTTGATATTAACCCACAACAGAATCACAATTTCTTGGATTTTTGTAGGAATTGAAAGAAACGAATCATGCCTGAACCAGTGACTCTGTACAGCATTAAGAGAATTGGAGAAGATAATTTGGCCTTTGAATCAAATGAGTCACGTAAGCCTTTGAACTCAGAGCATTTCTTGACTTTGTATAGTAATTAGTAAACCTGATTTGTTTGTATCATTCCTTGATTACGGGTTATTGTATGGTCATTGTTTATTACAATAAAATACCATTAACAATAGATTAGATCCTAATTAACAGCGACATAAATCAAATCTTCTCCCTTTTTGTCTATTTAAACAAATGTGTGTTGAATTAGATCGTCATGAAAGGGCTGATTGCTCATTTTTTGCATAAATAATAGTTGTCAACTCTTTTCAGGGGTAGAATAGTGCTCGCATAAAAGAAAACAACAAAATGGATCCACTGATTTTACTAAAACTTTTAAAAAAAACCTCTCTCAGCAGCTTTATAAACTTAAATCTTTTACCAAAAGAACATGTCCATATTTTGCATGAAAAGTCCATGTCCTATGGAGCATATTTTCCCCTTTAAATCAGTTTGTCAAACTTGTGATGACACATTGTTGTCCAGTGAAATATCACAACCTTTCCCCGCTTTGCTAAAATGGGGGTGGACGTGACCAGCATGTGATGCATCCAGCCTGCGCAGCGCAAGTTTGACAGCCCTGCTTTAAAATCCAAAGTCCTGTACAGGCCCTGTTAGTCACGTAGCAGTACATTGCAGTAGCCCATATATTCACAGTATATAGACTGATTTTGCTTTTTTTAAAAGTGCCATTATCTTTATCAAACATCTAGCCTTTAAGACGTATTATCTTTAAAACTCTTAATGGCTTGGAGTCCAGGTGTTTACTATTCACCTCAGAGATGGTATTCTATTTTCTTTCGGTTTGGTAGCGGGAATGTGCGTGTCTGAGCATGCGCAGAAGGTCCTTGATGATGTCTGGGTGGGTGGGTGGACGGAGCCTCGTGCCACAGACACTACCGGTTTACCCGAACCAGTGTGAACCGGCAGCATACCACCCACTGATCCACCTGCCTGGTTACCTAGTGAGGTCAGTAGAAAAGGTCTTTTTAAGGACCCTCTCCCTTCCCTACTGCCAAAACTAGAAGGGTCCTTCTCCTGAGAAGTTCTCTGGTGGGAGGACACACTCCCTGGGAAGTTGTGTTTGTCTCAATACTCAGGAAGATAGAAAAAAGGCATCTCTTCTAGCAAACGTTTAATAGTTAATGCATTTTAATGTTTAATTTCAACTCCAATTTTTACTATATTAATGTTCTCATTTTGTACATTTTTTAACTCACTGTTAAGTCTTCATGATTATTATTTTTTTAAAACCAACCAACCAACCAACCAACCAGAAAAGCAGGGTGGAAATCTAAAATAAAATGCTTTATAAAATGGGCAGAGTTAGATGTTTGAGTAGGCAAAGGCAAGATAACCGAAAGCATAAGGGGTTTGCGGAGGCACCAAGCATGGATTTCTGAATTAGGGAAATGTGGAAAGCTAGTTTTCCTCCTATCTCAAAAGTGCTTTTTCAAAAGGCAACTGGATTGTTTTTTTCCTTGAGGAAGTAGTTTTCGTCCTACTTGAAGAAGAAGAAGAAGTAGTTTTCCTCCCACTTCTCTTGACAAAAGGTCAAAACTAAAATTGGTGTTGTTCTTCCTCGCACATAAGGAACCAGTTTAGTGAAACAGAACCAAAACTGGAGATGTTTCAATTTGGTCTATTCACCATTTTTACAAAAAGTCATGAGTACAAACGGCAGGGAAATCCTCAATCAAGCACTGCATTGCTTAATGAAAAGATCAATGTAGTGAAAAAAGCCAAAAGCAAGTATATCCGTATAGTGATGGGTAGGAGAAAGAAAAATATCTGACTAAAGATTTCACTTCCATATTAACTTCCATGTATTTCTTCCCCAACAGATAACGGCATCAGCAAAGCAAAGTAAGTCAGAAGGGTGTAGAAGTGAGACCTGCAAAACATGTTGGATTTGGGGCTTCTAATTCTTCCAGATGTCATCTACTCTGGCTCTTTCCCGGGACATTCCCGCTCATTTTCTCTGCCTCCCTTCTCTCCTCATCCACTCCCTACACCCCTTGGTCTCTGAGCATGCTTATCTCTCAATATTTTTATTCTAAGTTGTTTTGCTCTCTGCCAGATTCTTGGATCCTCTGAGCATGTTGGTTCTGACACCTTTTGAAGGTCCTATGTGAGGCATGTGACTTCATTGAGGCCTTTTGTGCAATGCAAACAGCCTATTCTAGGGCTTCCCTTAGCTAGGAATAGCCTTCTGAATGTGTCTGCCAGGGGTGTCAAACTCAATGCATCAGGGTTGTGTTTGATCTCAGGGGGGCTGGGAGTGGTCATGGTGGGTGTGGCCAGGGTGGGCGTGACCAGGGTGGGCGTAGCTAGCTCGATGTCACTCGTTGAGGCTCCGTTTTCAGCAGCAACAGCTTCCTGTAGCCCTCTGCTGGCAAAAATGGAGCTCAGAAGGCTGCGAGTGCCCGGCCTGGGCTCCGTTTTCACTGGCAGAGGGCTGCAGGAGACTGTCACAGCTGAAAACAGAGCTCGGGTGGGCCATGCAGAGGCTGATCCTTTGCTGTTCCCAGGGTGGGCCAGATCTAAGCACCCTGCAGGCCTGATGCCGCCCGCAGGCCTTGAGTTTGACACCCCTGGTGTATGTCCTTGCTTCAATCCACTAACTCCAACAAAGCAGCTATTTTGCTCTGCTGTTTAGAAGCTAGAGTCCTGTTGCTCAGCTTCAAAGGAGTGCTTTGTCCAAAGTAAAGTATTCTGTTGGAGGTTTGGACAACCCTTCACCTCCTTCCCACTCCTGCCAGTTTTTCCTCTGTGCTCAACCTCCATCAATAATCAGTTTGCCAAGTGTGCTAAACTTGGTCCTGAATCCGACTCTCTTTTGAAGGGGGAAAAAAAGACCACACTGAAACAGGCTTTCCATTCAATTTAAAGCTTATTCTGAATAAAACCCTCTTTCTTTGTATTTCAAGGCTTTTCAAATAATATTTTTTTAAAGATAATATTCCTTCTGAACTCTAACACACATACACAAACACAAAAAGCTGCAGACTATATTTAGAGGAAGGTTATCTGTGGGATTGACTCTGAACAGAACTGGACCATTAATCTTGCTCACGGTGAGAAAAATGTATTGCTTTTTGCAGGAATTTTGGTGGGAAGCATGAAGCCTCTTCAAAGAACAATGCAAAGGAACACAAGTAAGACCATTTTTCTTCTTTTCTAAAAGTGCATTTGCTGATTTCATTCACTCCATTAAGCTTTTTTGGGGGAGGAGGAAGGATGGAATAATGCCAAGAGAATAAAACATTTTAATATGGTAATGCAAAATATTAAATAGTCCTCATACAGATGCCTGAAGAGGTTGCTTACTTCTGCTTAAAATATCAACCCATTCTTTAGAAAATACTCTTACCCTTTGGACTAATTATGTACTGCATCTTCCTCTTTTCCCTGGAAACAGTTGCCTGCGTGTCCTCATGTAACCATTCAGTATGTCAATCATTTCCCTTATCTACTTCAGGACGAGGCTTACAAAATCCTAATCAGAAGACCACTTTGTTAAATCACTGACTCCAGCCATTGGTTTGCAAAAGCAATAGCTTAACTCCCCTCTGAGAAATTGTTCGGTTCCTGAAGTATTCTTATCACGAAGCAGTCTTTTTTTCCCCAATGTACAAAATATGTCCTCTTGTAACTTAAAAATCTAGTCCTGCAGAAAATCACACAGGATCCTTTTTCAACAAGATCCTTCCCCAGAACTCAGAGTGCTACCATGCAGAGGTGAAATTCAGCAGGCTCTGACAGGTTCTGGAGAACTGGTAGCAGAAATTTTGAGTAGTTCGGAGAACAGGCAAATACCACCTCTGGCTGGCTCCAGAGTGGGGTGGGAAAGGAGATTTTCCAAAATCTTTCCCCCTAGAGAGGGGTGGAAATGGAGATTTTTCAGTATCCTTCCCCTGCCATGACCTCCAAGCCACACCCACAGAACCGATAGTAAAAAAAAAAAGAATTTCACCACTGCTATCATGTCATCTCCTCAGCCTTCCTTCCACAGAACCTTATTAGGACTTGTCCTCTATTTTCATTTTGTTGCCTCATTCTGACCCAGTTCTAGTCTGTATTAGTCAGGTTTTTTCCCCCCCAAAAAATACCTGGAGCCCAGATTTAGCGTATTAAATACTGCCCACTTTTATATAACATGGGACAATTACTCCCCACCATTTGGAAAGTCAGGTTGTACGAAAGCTTCCCACAGTTCCAGTGTTTCTCCAGCTCTTTCAAATTTGCTCAAGTGCAAGGCAACTGCAGAATCACTTGGGACCACAGTAAGTCCCAGGAGTAGCTAATATGCAAAAAGTTCAAAAAGTAAAGAAGCTGAATAAGAATGTAAAGACATGAATGGGTGATGATTCAGTTGTGAGTTACTAATTAGACCTTTTCAGAGAATTCAAACTTATCTCTTCAGATTAGATCAATTTCCCCAACTTGTTATTTCCCAATTATCTGATACTACAACTCCCATAATTGCCAGCCTATGCAGCCATTAGCAAAATTCCCCTTTGATTTTAATATGCATCAGCAAGGTACTTCCTTCCAATAAATTACGGATATCAGAATAAGGGTGTAAACTCTTTAATATGTTACTACAAAGAGTTGATAGTTCCATCAATTAACTGATGAGATCTGGGCACCTGGGAAAACCGAATTTGTGCAACGATGCTTAGGCTTCTTATTTATGAAGCATATTTCTGTGCTGCTGCAATCAAAATGACTTTCAGCAGATTACAATTTAGAATGTGCACAGTGCAACCATAACACAACAAACACATGATAGTACCATGATGGTGTACCTATGGCACGCGTGCTGGAAGTGGCCCGCAGAGCCATTTCTCTGGGCATGCGAGTCATCTCCCGTTGCTCTTCCGGGTTCCAGAGAGCCAGCCAGCTGGTCTTCACACACGTGGGAGCGCCGTAAACCGGAAGAGCAGCCGCCTGGTGGCATGCGCACCAGCCAGCTGGTCTTTGTGCATGCACATGCCAGAAACTGGAATATCATCTTCCCGGAGTGTGCATGTGCACCAGGCGGCTGCTCTTCCGGTTTCTGGCACGCTAGTGTGTGCGCGCTCTCATTTTGGCACTTAGTGCTGAAAAAGTTCGCCAAGGCTATGATAGTACGCAAACCTAAAGATAGCAATGTCAGTCTCAACTTAGGGAAGAGCTCTCGGGAGCAGTTCAGGCTTTACAATTTCCTTAAAACCAATAGTGAGGGAACTAGCAGCCATTTCATGAGGCAGCCATTTAACTGCATCAGGGCTGCCACAGAAAAACAGCACCTCCTGTCTCAGTGACGTGCGGTGAGGTTTATGGCTGGTGAGGCAGTCCTCTCCCCCGACACCCCACTGACTAAAGCACTTTCTTTCACCCGCCTGAGCTCGCGGCAGCCCGCCTGAGCTCTGCCGCGAGCTCAGGAGGGCGAAAGAAAGTGCTTTAATCAGTGGGGTGTCGCAGGAGAGGAGAGAATGCCTGAGCATTGCATTTATTAAAGAAAAAAATAAAAAAAAGGAAATTTGAAGGAAAAGAGGGAGCGTGGGGTGGGGGTGGGGGCCATCAGAAATGGAGAAAGAGAGGAGGAAGAGTGAGCGCTATGCTGCAGCTTTAAACAGAATGACAGAGTTGAAGCCTCTAAAAAATGCGCCCTCTACTATGAGGCAGGAGAACTGCGTGCCTCAACTACCTCGGGATTTTTTTAGGCTTTTAACCCTTGCTTTAACTCTGCTAAAAAGTCAGACTAGATGAGGCATGCAGTTCTCCTGCCTCATGGTAGAGGGTGCTTTTTTAGAGGCTTTTTTAAACAGGCAGTCATTCATAGTGTGGCAGCAGCTAGCTAGCCTAACCTCAGCACTCGCCTTTTCCCATTTATATTTTTTTTTTGCTTTTTATGATTGACAGTGGTAAGGCTATGCCTCCCCTGCCTCCCCTGACTGCACGTAACTGTCCTGTCTAACCTTATGACATTTGTGACATTTTACTTTTTTAAAAAAAATAAAGACACCTTTTGAGAGTTGCAAGATTGGAAGCAAAAAAAGGAAGGAGCTTCTCCATACCCTTCAAAATATTTTAACTGCTGGGTTGATTTGGATGGGAGTCATCTGTGAGGCAAAACTGCTAGTTGGAAAACGTTGTCTTCCATCTTGGGATGTCTGAAGAAGGTCCTGGCGGATCTACTACCAGTAGAAGGAGAGAAACCACGTGTATAATGCCCCTTGTTTTTTCTTTCTTTGAAGGATACCAGACAAGAGAAAACATGAAATTCGAATTGGATTCTTTCAGCTGGTAATAGCATTCCTGGTCATCATTATTTTTCACATATTATAGCATGTTTCTTGAGACCAAGGCTCACAAACGTTTCTATCTAGTCCCACCAGTTCATCTGTGGCAGAATCTTGTCCAATCAAAAGAGAAACAAAAGTTCAGTTTTCCAAGAGAGCACTCTCTGTTATTATATTTATGAGGGCCACCTTGGTGGAGGTTGAGGCATCAGGCTAGAAATTGGAGTTCTGGTCCCACCTTAGACAAAAAGCTATCTGAGTGTCCTTGGGCCAGTCATTTTCTCTCAGCCCTAAGAAGGAGCCTATGCATAGCAGTTTTGAAAAGCCTTGCCAATGACTTCTCCCGGCAATCTCTGAGAATCAGATACAATTGAACAGAAAGATACATCTATGTTTGTTGTATGCATGTATACACATTTTGCACAGTCTGTTAAGACTGTGTATCCAACTTAAGTTCCTATATCATCAGTTGTGAACCATGGTGTCAAATCAAGGGGGTAGAAGAGGAGAAGGGAAGCTCTTAACTTAATCAAACCTCAACATTTACAGGATGAAACCAGACACAAAATAACGACAGGAGTCTGGCCTGGAAAGTGGTTTTCAGAATCAAAAGTGAAGTCCCAGTCATTTCACCACACAAAATCAAGTCTCATTTCTTCCCTAAATATTTTACTGGTACTCCTCATTTAGCATCTGCTTCCTTTAGCAACACCTCACAGTTACAACAGTGATGAAAAATAAATCTTCACATTTACAATCTTTTGCAGGTCTATAAAGCAAAAGAAATCTGAAGATTGTAAGCATAGTTGTGATTTCACTTAACAACAACCACTTCAGTTAATGACCAAAATTGCATTATTATCTTTATAATTATCTATGCTGGGGGGATTTAAGTGAGAAAGTCCTCTGTTGCAAACTGAAGTTGGGACCTGTTACACCTGAAAGAATGAAATGCTACATTGTTAATAAAAATAATGGATTAGTAATATTGTAAGGTTCCAGCAGTTTCCCCAAGCCACTGAATTGCCAAAGAGAGTGAGAGTTGAGATGAGGCTTGCAAAAATATCAGCTTTTATTTATGGCCATAGCAAAAGCTGGGCAGAGGTGGGTTCCTACCAGTTCGCACCTATTCGGTAGAACCAGTTCGTCAAATCTACCGAACCGGTTAGAAGAGGTTCCACCAGTGGACCCGGAAAGCAGGCCACACCTACAGAAGAGGTTCCAAAATTTTTTGAAACCCACCACTGGTCCTTGGATATGATTATTCTACACTGTCATGCTCATATTTATAAAACTCAGTGTCTCTGTGAAAGGTAAGGATGACTACTGCGTTTGTGGTGCAATTAGAACATTGCGTGTGTTAAAGTTGTTTTAACGCAAACCAAAGATGCCTTTTAAAAAACAAGTTTACATCATATTCTTATGCATGCCTGTGCTGTGTGTGAGGTAATTTAAGGTGGTTCTGACAAGTGTCATCAGCATCTTCATATCCGGTCACATGGGTGGCAAGCCACTCCCATCCGGTCACATGGGTGGCAAGCCACTCCCACAAAGGAGGCCACACCCACAGAGTAGATTCGAACAATTTTTGAAACCCACCACTGAAGCTGGGTGACAAAACTATATCCAAATCATACAAACAAATGCATGTAAGGAATAGCCACTCATCGCAAGAGTGGCTCAGAGTATTATATACATTTTAGACAGATAGAAACAAAGTTTATCCAATCAGAGACAAAGATTTGTTACCAATGTGATCTTTAAAGCATTCTTTTGTTCAAGCTCCTGTCTCTGTCTACCTTATCTATGGAGTATTCCTATAGCCTTGTGTAGGGGGTGGCAGACGCCCTTTGCCAAGTTGTTTTTTTGGCAGAAAGCTTTAAGGATTTCTGAACCAGGAAAACTCCTGAGTTTGGTTCCTTTATCTATAGGGCCTGATATTCCCATATTTGATATTTTCAAGAATGTCCCTAGCTTTGAAGCCAAGAATAGAAGCGAGATGCAGCAGTGAGACAACATTTGCAGTAATGCCATCCAGTATTAAGGTTACAATTTGCTAGGCTAGAAAACAATTGATTTCTGACAGTATACAATAATATAAGCAGAAGCCAATAACAAAGCTTAATTCTTAATAAATGATTTCTAGCAGCATAATATATCAAACAGCAAATATTGGTTTCATCAGTAACAGTTATATAGTAACATAAGCAATTCATAATAAAATATAGTAACATAAGCAATTCATAATAAAAGCAAATAGCCAATATTGATTCATATTGATTCATATAGTCCTTCAATATAAAAGGAAATGATGTGAAAACTACCGATGAACAAACCCTGCCTCTTATTCCTTACAGTTCAGATTTGCTTCTTCAACTGAGATACTGATGATGCTCTCAGGGGGTATCTGTGCCATTCTTCATGGAACAGCCCAGCCAGCCATGCTGATTGTTTTTGGGATCATGACGGACACATTTATTCAATACGACATTGAAAAACAAGAGCTGAGCGACCCAAACAAAGTGTGCATGAATAACACAATAGTTTGGATTAACAGCTCCCATCATCAGAATGTCAGCAATGCATCGATAAGTTGTGGGTGAGTGAGCACAAAATACCGTATCTTCAGTTTTATCAAATGGCGTCAGCTCAGTTCTTAGGGAGTTTATCCAGTGGGTTATCTAAATCAGCAAACCATTTGGCCTACTTTTGGGAGATAATTATTCCATTAAACTAAGTGCCAGATTTGCACCCTCTGTGATTAGAGAAATTAATATGTTAAAAACAAAAGTGTCTGACCACATTCCACCTCATTTGGTGTTCAAACAGATCTTGACACTTTCCCAAAGAGAAGAGATATTGCTACTTACTCAAGAGTTGATAAGCACTTGTGTTTATAATCTACTGCCATCTACACTAGGGTTAAAACTTAGATGAACTATCGACTTTAACAGAAGATTTCAAAAGGTTATGTTGCACAATCACCTTTAAAAGAGTTGGCTATTACCCTGAAATAAAGAGGGAAATCAGCTTGTTCTGTCACCCCCCCCCCCCAGTTTCTATTATCTTGCAGAGGAAGTAAGAATAATACATTAAGACTTCAGGGTGTATCCTTTGGGGCTTCAACTTCTAAAGCCACAGTGTAGAAACTGATCATCACAGAACAACTGGATCCAAGATCCAAAAACCAGAGTAAATGTGAGGTGCATTTCGTTATGCAAAACTTCAAAGGAGTGACTTGATTCAGTGGTGTAATTGAACCATCACATCAAAGCAGTTTGCAAACCAAAGAGTGGCTTTGCAGATTTCTATGCTCCCTGTGGTTGCCATAGATGCTACGCATATTGCAATTTCATATGCGGAGAAGCTGAAGAAGGGTTGACTAGTAGAATCTAAGTATCTAAGGTGGCGCAATGGTTAAATGCAGCACTGCAGGCTACTGCTAGATCAGCAGTTCAGCGGTTCAAATCTCACCGGCTCAGGGTTGACTCAGCCTTCCATCCTTCCGAGGTGGGTAAAATGAGGACCCGGATTGTTGGGGGCAATATGCTGACTCTCTGTAAACCGCTTAGAGAGGGCTGAAAGCCCTATGAAGCGGTATATAAGTCTACTGCTATTGCTATTGCTATTATGGAGATTCTCAGTCATCCAGGTCATGGTTGTCCCAAAAGTGTTTTTTCAAGAGTTTCTGTTTATTCTTTGAAGACCCTTTGCTTCTCATCCAAGAGGCTTCTTCTATTCTAGCGCTGAAGAAGCCTCTTGGCTGAGAAGCGAAACGTCTTCAAAGAATAACAAGAAAGTTCAGTTGCTTCTTGAAAAAGCACCTTTCTTCTGTGTTGTTGGAGCCTGAATCTGTGGAGGAGGACGAGCTGGAGCCGATGGAGATCAAAGGGCTGCTTTCGGTGGCTTTGGAGGCATGTGGAAAGGAACAGCCCAGGGCCCCTCAGGATTGGGACAGCTTTTTAGCAGGGAGGAATGGGGGCAGGATGACTGAGAGAGGGCAAGCAGTGGTCATGAGGAGTGGCAGAGCTCAGGCAATCAGCAAGGACCATCCCCTCCTGATCCCTGGGCATGGTGAGTGGAGAGAAGGTTGGGAACAGTGCAAGCTGACCAGATGATTTGGGAGGAGAGCGCCCTGCCGCTCTTCACAAGGCACATCTGGGGACTGAGATTTAAGGAGACACTGTGGGGAATTGGTAGAGTTTGGTGTGCCGGTTCAGACATTTGGAGTTTGCAGAATTGCTTGCTTCTTCCTGACTTCGTGGACTCAGTGCTTTGTTCCTTACTTTGTGGACTTGTTGTTTGTTCCTTGTTTCGTGGACTCATTTCCCTGTTCCTTTGCTTTGCTGGACTGCATGCAGCCAGAGGTTGCCGTGTACGTGCACAATTTGCTCTGGGACATGCCAAGAATGTGGGAGTGTTTGGAGAATTTTGGAGAATTAAAGGGAAGTTTGAACTCTCAGCTGGCTGTGTGGCCTTCATGCCTTGTCCCAGGTCATCACATGTATTGTGGTCACCACAAGCCTTCATCTTGCTTTCTTTTGCATTGATCAGATGTTAAGAGTGGTCCTGCTTGTTCTGCCCACTTAGCTGTTGGCACTCTGCATATGGGCTCAAGACTGACTAGTACATACCTTTTGAAAGGGATATCCACAACTGTGAAATCAAAACCCTGCCCCTTTTTCCTGTGTTTGTTATAAATGCAAAAGAATGGATGGGGCTTCAGTGGTACTCAACATCTTGGTTTTTTCATCCACTCCTTGTGGATGCTCTTGTTCTTAGATCAGATTTTGAGTCGAGACAATTTCAGTCTTTGGAAAAGGGCTGAAAGAATAGCAATGCTAAAATCAAACAGGTTTGTCCTGGAATTGTTTATTGCAAATTTAAATGAAAACATGGCACTATTTGAATCTCTGCTCTTCAGTCTGAACCGAATCAAGTTGATTTGCATGGAGTGATAGTAGTCAGGATGGAGTGTTGGGAGAAGAATGGTTCCCTTTCTGCAAATCTTGAAGACTTGAACACCGGACCCTACAAAATTCAGTTTAGACAAAAGTAAAGTCCTACACTTAGGTAAGAAAAACCAAAAATACACATATAAACTGGGTGAAACCAGGCTTAATAAAAGTGACTGTGAGAGGGATCTTTAAGTCTTATGGACAACCAGCTAAATATGAGTTAATAGTGTGCGGCAGCAATCAAAAAAGCCAATGCAATCCTAAATTGCATTCACAGAGGGATACAATCAAGATCAAGTGAGGCACTCTGCAAAGCCCTAGTAAGACCACACCTAGAGTATTGCATACAGTTTTGGTCCACATGCTATAAAAAAGATGTTGAGACTCTAGAAAAAGTGCAGATAAGAGCAACCAGGATCATTAGGGGACTGGAGACTAAAGTGTATGATGAACCGTTGCAGGAACCGGGCATGGCTAGTCTACTGAAGAGAAGGACCAGGGAAGACATGATAACAGTGTTCCAATATTTGAGGGGAGGAGAGGGTCAAGCTATTTTCCAAAGCACCTGAAGGCCAGACAAGGAATAATGGATGGAAATTGAACAAGGAGAGATTCAACCTAGAAATAAGGAGAAATTTTCTGACAGTGAGAACAATCAATCCATGGAACAGAAGTTGCCTTCGGAAGTTTTCGGAGCTTCATCACATGAGACTTTCAAGAAGAGACAGGACTACCATCTGTCAGAAATGGTGTAGGGTCTCCTGCTTGAATGGGGGGTTGGACTCGGTGACCTTCAAGGTCCCTTCCAACTCTGTTAATCTGTTAACAATGGAAAATCATTTGGTTGATTTGCTGCCTGAGATAGTAGTTGAGAAAATGGCAAGATGGGTTTGGGGAGAAAAAGGTTTTGATTTTTGTCTGTTTTCTGTAAAGATGGTAGAGGTTGACTGTCACTCTTGCCTAAAAAGGAAGCTTAGGATAGTAACAAAATGAAGGCTGGGACCAAAGATTATGCCTCCCCCACTTCTAAATTAGTCTGGTTGTTCCAGCTTTAGTGGAGATTGTTTAAATGACGGCTTGAAGATGTTTGTAAGAAATTGTTAATATTTGCTCAATATCTTTGTCAATAATAGCACATCAAACTCCGCAGTTTGTTTTATTTTGCAAACAATACAATGTGATTAATAATTAGTTCCCATGGATTTTTTTCCTCTTTTGGCAAATAAGGGACCTTGATTACGTGAGAGTTGACACAATCTTTTTTGTGTGTACCTCACATAGAAAAGGGACGCCTAGATTACATTAGAGTAGACTTTAGTTTTGCTCTGAGAAAAAGCAGATGTGCTTAATATTTTCATCCTAATTTCCCCAAAACAGAGATTGAAGTAGCTTCAGGCAATTCAGCCTTCTCTGTTTTAGCCTAGAAACATCTATTCTGTCAATTGATTCTTGCAGTAACTTGAATTGGAATTGGATTCTCTCTGAATTGCAGCAATGGAAAGTTGCATCTAGAGTTTTTATTGCAGTCAAATGTCAACTCATTCTCATAGATTTAATCAGTTAACCTCTCCTGTGTGCAAAGGCTCATTTGCATACACAGGAGGAAAAGGTTGCTGGGAAGATGCCTTTCTTCCCTTTCTTTTCTGGGAAAAAAAAGGACTGGAAAATTATCAAGGTGGAATTTTTAAAGGAAATTCTTATGTTTCTTTCCCAACATATCTCTTGTAGACATGGCAAGGAAAATTCCTGGCGCTCTATGGCAATAGCCCTTAGACCTGTATACTGCTTCACAGTGCTTTACAGCCCTCTCTAAGTAGCTTACAGAATCAGCCTCTTGGCCCCAACAATCTGGGTTCTCATTTTACCCACCTTGGAAGGATGGAAGGCTGAGTCAACCTTGAACCCCATCAGGATCGAACTGCCCAACTGCCAGCAGGCGGCAGAATTACCCTGCAGTACTGCATTCTAACCATTGCGCTACCACGGCTCATCATGCATGTTGTTTCACACCTTGGGAAAAACTCTACAAGTGTTTTTCTATAGCCTGAAAGAATGTTTAGGAAGGTATCGAGACTGACCTCTGGAATACTTGTAGTGTTTTTCCCCAATGTGTAAAACCACATGCACCAGGTACAATGGCAATAGTCTATTGTGCAAGAAATAAGGAAATAGGTGTTTAGGCATAGCTTTATATAATGTATGAGCTTAGATATGCTTTTTCAGTTTTGTTTCTTTTGCAGAAGGGTATTCTTTATGCTGAAGTTGTTTATAGCTTTTGCTTTGATTTTTGGGAAGTATATGTGTTTGGTAATCCTAATGCTTTATTTTATTGTTTTGGGAGTCATAAATAAATGTCAGACTTTATATTGACTTGAAATGTGATACAGATAATCCCCTTAGAGCCATTTGTTTAGTGATCATTTGAAGTTACAATGGCACTGATAAAAATGATTTATCATTGTTTATCACACTTATAACTGTTGCACCATCCCCATCGTCACATGATCAAAATGAGGGATGCATGGCAACTGGTGTGTATTCATGATGGTTGCAGCGTCCTGGGTCACGTAATACTCTTTTGTGACCTTCTGACAAACAAAGTCAACCGGGAAGCAAGATTTACTTCACAAACATGTTACTAACTTAACAACTGTAGTGAGTCACTTAACAATGGTGGCAGGAGAGGTCATAAAATGGGGCCAAACTCACTTAATAACTGTCTTGGGTTCAATTGTGGTTGTAAGTCAAGGATTACCTGCATTTAGTGAATCAATTTGCTCTGGTAGTTAGAGGCTAGAAACCAGAAAACCGATACCAGTTCTAATCCAGTAGCGGTATCCTATTTTCTTCACTACCTGTTCAGTAGCGGGAGCGCACGCACATGCACAGAAGGTCCTTGATGGCGTCTGGGCGGACGCCATCACACAGCCGCCACTACCGGTTCGCCCAAACCAGTGCAAACCGGCAGCATACCACCTCTGTTTTAATTTTGTTTTAGGCATGAAGCTGGTTGGATGACTTTAGCCCAGTCGTTCTCTCACAGTCCTAGAAATGGTAAACCACTTCCAAAACTGCAGGGATTTGATTAGTTACCAGAGAACAAGACAGACTTGGAGGAATTTAAATAACAAGCAGCTGTGTGAAAAAAGAGTCCCATGCCTGTTAGTAAACTAATCCCCAAGGGTTTTTTTTAAGCATTTCTAGTCTCACCAGGCTCAAGGTTGACTCAGCCTTCCAGCCTTCTGAGGTGGGTAAAATGAGGACACAGATTGTTGGGGGAATATGCTGAGTCTGTAAACCATTTAGAGAGGGCTGTAAAAGCACTATGGCTAACATTATTCTGATCAGGCCCCTATGTTTTTTTCATTCTTTCTGTGAGGTTGTCTGAACGCCATCTTTATTCACCAAAAACTGGAGCAGCTGAGCCATTCTGATGCTCTTCCATGGGATTGGTTTAAACCCTTGAATCACAAACACAAACAGATGTATTTGTTGTATTTTGCTTTTGGGTCTCCAATTGGATCTGATCATATTTGCATAGGCTAATGAGATTTGGGACGAACTATTATGCTTTCCTTCCTCTGAATGCAAAGGACCAGCCTGTTGTACCCCTTGCAGAAGTTGCTAGAAGATGCCAAAGCCAGAGTTGTCTGAAAGAAAACCTGGAAGAATCGAAGTGGATTCAGGAGAGAAGAACCTGTTCCTTCCATTACATTTGAATACATAGCTTACTCTGCTTTTAGTATAGGTCAGGGGTGTCAAACTCAAAAGTCTGCGGGCCGCATCCGGCCCACAGGGTACTTAGATTTGGCTGCCCTGGAAGCAGCAAAGGACTGGCCCGCCAGGGAATGACCCTCCCCTGCAAAGCTCCATTTTCGCTGGTAGAGGACTAGCAAAACAAATTAAAACCAAGACAAAACAAAAGGAGAATTGTTTCCCATTTTGCCTTTGAGCATCCAAGAAGGGACAGAAAAGGAGAAAGGGAAAGAGGAAAGAAAAATAAAAAGAAGGGAAGATGGGAAGAGAGCAAGGAAGGAAAAAGAAGGAAAGAGGAGAAGGAAGAAGAAAGGAGAATGAATATGGAAGGAAAAAAGAAGGAAGGAAGGAAGGAAGGAAGGAAGGAAGGAAGAAAGAAAGAAAGAAAGAAAGAAAGAAAGAAAGAAAGAAAAGGAAGGAAGGAGATTATAATGAGAGGGAGGGAGGGTCTGAGGGAAGTCCTGCCTTAGCACCTAGCACCACAGGCGCCCCCAACATGAGTGATGGCGAGCTGGCCATGTCCCCTGGCCACTCCCCCGCTCCCCAAGGTCAAATACAACCCTGATGCAGCCCTCAATGAAATCAAGTTTGACACTCCTGGTATAGGTAGTTGAGAAGATGCTCAATTCAATGTAGCCTGAAAGAGCAGTTAGACAAGGATGAACAGGGGGCTTCGGAGTTTAATGGTTCATCAGGTTTTTCTTTAGCACTATAGGTGTGGCACTTTTGAGGGATGGGGTGTGGATTTGCTGTTGGTTCCGGAGTTGGTTTAAATTTAAGCTTTTTTTCTTTGAAGGACTAGCTTTGTCTCTTTTAAATCATTGATGCATTAATATGCTGCAGTAAACATTATAATACATTGCTGAGGCTTATTTGGAATGAGGGAGTGTGAGTTGCAAGAGAGCAAGCCTTATCAATTGATTGTGAAAGGAAGATCAATCATACTGTTACACAAGCCTCTAGAGGTTTGTTTGGCTATGTTGGTAAGAGGGCATGGCTTACTTAGGTCAAGCCTCACAGATTAGTCATATTCCTTGTGGAAATAAGGACATATGACTAAGGTAAGAACAAGCTCTTTGGTTGTCCTGCTTCTGGAAATGAGGACCACGACTTAATTTTCATCCCACTCTCCAAAGAACCTGAAGCAACAGTAGGCATATTGATAGTTTTATTCATTCCAACGTACGAGAACGTTGAAAGGAAATTATTAAAAGTTAGGAGTCTGTTTGACATAGAGATAACTGCCCAAAACAGAGTCAGATTGAATTTGACATGGGGAGAAGCCAGTAAAAGGAAGATGGGATCCAGATCTAGCCAGGCTGTTTATTGGAGGGGCGGGGGATAACCCCTATGCATCCTTATAGTAATAGCACTTATATACTTATTTAACACTTTATAACACTTTACTTCACACTCGGGGTGGTTTACAGAGTCAGCATATTGCTCCCAACAATCTAGGTCCTCATTTTACCGACCTCAGAAGGATTGAAGGCTGAGCCAACCTTGAGCTGGTCAGAGTCAAACTGCTGACAGTGAGCAGAATTTGTCTGCAATACTGCATTCTAACCACTGTGCCATCACGGCTTCTTATGGGAGAAGCCTAGGAGGAGGAGCTTGGAATGTTGCCAGTTCCTAGGTTCTAAGCCCCTTTCCGTTCCTTCTGGTCATGTGACCTAAAGAGGTCCATCTATTAAGGACGTTGGGACTTACTCTATTTTCTTTTAGTGATATATCAAAGCCACTCAAACAAAAATTGGTTATCCCTTGACGCTTGAATTGTACACATGACAGAGAGACATTTCCTCTTCGGTTTGAGTTAAACCTAATTTGATTTGCATTGGCCTATCAAGATAAGGTTTGGGCCGAAGAATATGATCTCTATATTCCTCTCTATGCAAATGACCAGCCTCTATTATCTGCTGTAGAATTGCCTATCATTGCCCAAGAAAAGGGAAAGATCCAAAATGGAGCTTTGGTGGGGAAAACATGAGCTCTCTCCACCTGTACTTGTACAATTTGCCACATTCAGTCTTGCAGAAGTAAGTGTAAGGGCCACCGTAAACTGAAAGACTGTCTAAAATTATCAAAAGAGAGAAGAATATTTTTTTTAAAAAAATTGTATAAATGGTTAGTCTATTCTTAAAGAAACTCTGGAAGATGCTGGCCTTACTATTTGGGGGGAAAAGATCGAAGACTAGCAACAATTGTCTCAAAAGTGCTTGTCCAAAAGACAACTGGATTTTCTCATTTTTTTTCTTTTCTTTGGAAACCTTTTGCTTCTCATCCAATAACTGAACTGAAGAAACTTCTTGGATGAGAAACAAAATGTTTTCAAAGAAAAAACCCAAGAAAGTCCAGTGGACTTTTGGAAAAGCACCTCTGGGACAGCCATGACCTGGATGATTGAGAATCTCCATTGACAAGAAGCAACAACGTTTAAACAATTCTCGGAACAGCAAACTATGACTAAGTACTAAGCATATCACGCGTTCCCTTCTGAATAAAATACCATAGGTCAGGCAGTTAATGTTTTATTTTATTCTTACTCCAAAATCTGCTTTATCCCTTTGAGAAATAATAGGACAGAGTTATTAAATCTGAAGGCAGAAATGGAAGCTGTGTGCCCCTCTTGTTACAATTCCTCTGCTACCTTGGCAGCCCTTTCTGGTGTCATTGGCCCAGCCCCTCCATGCCAGTTGCCCCTTCTGCCAGCCAGCCAGCCATCTGTCTGCCAAGCTCTCTCTCTCTTCTGATGCGGTTCTAAGTTCTCTCAACCAAAGAACTCTTCTTCCTTCTGAGCTAGCTATCACCTACCAGACCTCTTTCACTCTTGCTCCATTTTGGCACTATCTTTCAACCCTGAACCAATTATACCTTTTCCTTTATGCCCTAAGTTGGCACAGTCTTTGAAGCCCGGGGGTGGGCTTCAAAAATTGCAGCAATGGGTTCGCTGCCCTGTTGCTGTGTAGGCATGATTATGGTGGGTGTGGCCTAGTCAGCCTCCTGCATCACAGCAGGAGGGGGGCATTTTTCGCTCTCCCCAGGCTCCGGAGGCTTTCCACGAGTCTCTGGGAGGGCAAAAACTGATTTCCCCAGGCTCCCAGGGCCTTCCAGAGGCTGAAAACAGGCCCATTTCTGGACTTCTGGAGCTTCCAGTAGGCCCGTTTCCCCCCCTCCCCAAGCTTCCACGCAAGTCCTGCCCTTGCCTGCCATGATGAATGGGCCATGTGGGGGATTCCTGGGAGGGGAGGGTGGGGGAGAAGAGGCGGGATGGGCGTGGCCAACCAGGAGTGGCATTTGGGAGTTTGCCAAACTGAACAGAATCCTAGCTAGAGGCTCACCCGAACCCGTGCAAACCCCCAGCAGCCCATCCCTGCTTTGAACTCCAATCCAGGGGTATTTTTCCTCCATGTTAGCTCTCTGCCAAAATGGTGCCACTTCGGCACACTCTCATAATTCTGAGAGGCTGGCATTTGAGTCAGGAAACTCAGCTCTGGTTACAGAGGGAGAAAACAAACCTCTCCAAGGACCTCCCTTTAAATCACGGAAATAGAACAAATCCAGATGGGATTAAGGTCCTATTCCTTCAGATGTGCATGTGGCCCTGGTGCATGTATGAAGGGAGGGGTGGCCTTTTGACTTCCCATTTTCTGCGGCCATCTTGGGCATCTCAGGGTCTTCCTGTTATTGCCATTTTGCCACAGCACGCTAACAGTTCAGGGCTGGCTAGATCAGATTGCCGATGGCACCGTGGTGCCCACTTGGCTCATATTTCATTTTTAATCTTTCTGCAGGACGGGGACCGACCTCTCTTTCTGGTGAGGATACGGCTGCCTAACTAACACTATCAGTTGCTGCTTCAAACAGCAGTTGCTGCCTTTAAAATGAGAATGGCAGGACTTTAAGAATTGTTCCTTTTCTGTGCCTTGCATATTTGGTTTTTCTTTAATTTATTCATTTCCCACTTTTATTGTTTTTTATTTTTTGTAAATAAATCAAGCTGGGGAACATACTTAAATATTCTTTTCTCCCCCTCTTTTCACCACCACCACAACAGCTATGTAAGGTGAGTTGGGTTGAGAGTGAGTGACTGGTCCAAGGTCACCCAGTTAGCTTTCGTCCCTAAGGCAGGACTAGAACTCACAGCCGCCTGGCTTCTAGCTTGGTGCCTTCACCACTAGACCAGACTCACTCTCTGGAATTGTACGATGCTGGGCCACCAGTTCTGCTTTCTCTGCCCTGTACCATGTTGCCAGCTATGTAGATCATCTTGCCACCCCTGAAAGAGTCAGTGATGAGGCACAGCAAAACTTCAGCACCCCATAAAGTATGCCTGTGGCTAGAGGAGGAGCTGACATTGCAACGACACAAAATGTGATCTTGGAGCTCCTAGATCGCAGTTGATACTTTTGCTGCTGGACGGTCCTTTTGGACTTAAGCCATCCCAAAGAGACAGTGACAGGGAAGAATATGTCCTGCTGATCTCAGGGACACTGCAAAGTCCCTGATTGATCCAGGAGAATCTCTTTTTGCCAGTGACAGAAGCAGCCATTGAAGCTGCTGAAGTTGGGACAGCTCTGGAACGGGAGGAAGTGAAAAGAGAAAGTGTGCCCGTCTGGTGAGGAAATCTTATTATTATAAAAGAGACTACCCCAAAAAAATTAAAGCTAAATTAAATTTGAAAACAGAAGAGAACAAGTGGTGAAATTAAGCTACATTATATAGTGTGTTATCCTTTTTTAAAAAAATTATTTTATGGATGGAACTTTTGCAAATGTTTCCTATTCTTTAAATTGAACAGATTAGTTTTTCTCTTCTATTTTTTATATTCTTTTTTTATACCTTTGGATTAAAAATCTTTTCCTTATTTTTATAATGTTGGGTTGGATGGGTTTTTTTTCTCTTCCATTTAAGAATTTTGTTTTCTTTAAGCCTGGAATATAAAGTAGATATAAAAGGAATACAAAGAGGGCTGTAATAACAGAAGGAAAGGAAGTAACACTTGGAGGCTTGAGGCTTGGAAGGCTTGGAAATATTGTCTTTTCTTTTTTCTCTTTGATCATTTGACTTTGTATTTCAAGGTTCCTCAGCTTGTTTACAGAGAGTGATAGTGAGAAGAGCATGGGTTATTTATACAGGTGCTCTTCGGGAGCTTTATTGGCAGCGGGAGTGGAGTGAAAACAAAGCCTTGTCTTGAAAGATTATAAATGAACTTGCTTTAAATTTAATAAAAAGTTTTGAATGTCAGAATGGCAGTGTTTACAAGTTGGAAGAATGGTGCAACATGAAAAAGAAATATTAACATTGCAAAAGATTATGTTTGAGATTCAAAAATTATTAGAAGTAACAGAGAAAATTGAGAAGAGATTGGAGAACATAGATCGCAGAACAGTAAAATTTGATGGAAAAATTGAGGATGTTCATCAAATGAAGAAAGTGGAGGTCAGAGTTCTAAAAACTGAAGGAAAAAAATAAACAAAGAGACAAGAAAATTGTTGATACTGACAGTGAACTGAGTGTGGTTGGAAATGGAAAGAGTGGAATATGGAAAGGGGCGATAGATGGACTGGAGCTCTACCCCAGAAGAAGAAAAGAGAGAAGAATTGAGGGAACTAAGGAGAGAAATTTTGTCAGAAGCACTAGTGATGACCAAAGATAAGCTGATCAAAGAAGCAGATGGAGGGTTTCGAGCTTATACAAGATATGCAATAAGTTGTGAAGAGAAGTCAATACAAAACTTACTAAGGAAATAACCAGAATACTAATGCCACAAATGGCAAGAGACATAAGACTGCACTATTACTGGAAAGACACAGATTGATGTAATGAAAGCTTATAATAATAAATTAAGTAAAATTTAGTTAAATTTAGAGCATTATGTATAAAATGAAGTGATAATGGATACAGTTAAATAATTGATTGATAATGATAATAATGGATATATATGTATTGGTTTGATAAGAGGAAATTTGATATAAATTGCAAATGGTGACTACGAAAGGAGGTTTAGAAACTGTTATTAAATATAACTAATTTTTAGTTAGAACATGTTATAAAGATATAATGTTACTGGATGATATTGGGAAGAGCTAATGGAATGCCATTATGTGGTTTTGCTTTAAATCTGGAATATTTTATATAAAAGGACATAAAAACAATTATAGTCAAATGAAGGTTGAGATATGATGATAGTAATATATATAAATATATTTAATTTAAAATATATGATTTGATGTGAATTGTAGGTGATGACAGTGGAAGGGATGCACAGAAGTTTTTGTAACCAATCGACACACTTTCTACAATTTGTAATGGAAGATGGTTTTGTGGTTTTTTTTGTGTTTTCTCTGTTTGTGTTTATTCAAAAATAAAAAAATCTTTATTAAATAAAAGTATGCCTCTGGCTATTCTGAGTCCTGCTTAGAAGCTGCTCAGCCTGGCAGTCCATCAAGGCCTGGGGGGGGGGGGGCAGGCAGGATGGAGGTGGGCAGGCTTACCAACCCGCTACACCAACCCTTGTGGTGCCCCAGAAGCGAGAGACCACAGAAGGGGAATTCAAGCTTGTACAGCAGGGGTCAGATCAAACCTGATATCCCAGCAAAGCAAGACAGTTTTGGAAAACTTTCAGCTTAATTTGATTTACAGCTAAAAGCCCAAAGTTTTAGAAAATGTGTGTGTGTGTGTGTGTGTGTGTGTGTGTGTGTGTGTGTGTGTCCATATCTGTATCTATATCAATGGTGAAATTCAAATTTTTTACTACTGGTTCCCATCCCACTCTGGGGCCAGCCAGAGGTGGTATTTGCTGGTTCTCCAAACTACTCAAAATTTCTACTATCTATATCTATATCTATATCTATATCTATATCTATATCTATATCTATATCTATATCTATATCTATATCTATATCTATATCTATATCTATATCTATATCTATATCTATCATCTATATCTATATCTATATCTATATCTATATCTATATCTATATCTATATCTATATCTATATCTATCTATATCTATATCTATATCTATATCTATCTATATCTATATCTATCTATATCTATCTATCTATCATCTATATCTCTCTGTCTCTCTCTCTCTTACATGTGTTTGTGTGTGTGTGTGTGTGTGTGTGTGTTAGTGTGTGTGTAGTCCCTCTTCGGAGAGGGGTATAGCTAGGCAATGGGGAAGCTGTTTATTTCTCTTTTCTTTTGAATTGTGATAAAAACCATTGAATGTAACCGGTTGAAATTTGTCAGGGTTGATGTCTATTAAAGAGACTTTAATGTCTGCTATTTTCAGCCTATTCTGCCAAAAAACAAAGCAATTTCAGTTACTTTGAATTTTCCCCCAATAGCCTATGGAGAAATATGGAGGAAAATCTTGATGAGCCTCTCTTCCGTATGCAAATGAGCAATCTGTTCCAGAGGTGGAAGGGAAATGCTGCACAAACTGTAGCCTAAAAGGATGTCAGAGGATGCTGGTATAAATTGAATCACTTTAGAATACAGCAATAAATGGTCAGCAATAGGATAATAGTAAGATTTAGAATACGTATAGTCGCATTTGTTTTTGTTAGTATTTGGTGGACTAAATCTTGTAAGTATGGTTTATTGTGTTGTGGGTGGTGGTGGAATAAGTAAGATTGCACTAGATGCAAGTTAGTTTTATTTCTTTTGTAAATACTGTAAGAACAGCTTTATTTCTTCTATTAGATTAGATCCCCTCGAATTTGCTTTCCTCCTTGAGAACATGAGCTCACGGTTTAACATTAGAGCAGGTCAAAACTGATAGTCCCTCGGGGAATAACAGGCCACAGTTTAACATCATCTCGTGCTGCTAAAAATTAAAGCAGCCACAAAGGTTAGGATGCTTTCTTGTTAGACTACAGATGATTTTTCTGAAACTAAAACCCTGAACCTGGAATGAAATCCCTTTGACCTCAATCGTCAAGACTGAAAACATGCCTCCTCTTCTTCCATTACATTTTGTGTCTTCAAATTGAAATGTGTCATGACTGATTTTTGCAAGGAAGAAGGAACCATATTATTTCTCTGCATGGAAATGAGCAGCCTGTTGCATGTTGTGGCCCGCCAGCGAAGCTGGTGACGGACTCGGACGATAAGGAAGTTGGGGAAGAACTTGGGCCAGTTCTGGGGCCTGGGGAAGCCTCGGATGGATGCTCAGTGTTGGACACAGAGATAGAATCAGGGCCGTCCAACATTTCCCAGCCACTGAAGAGGCAGCTGCCTTTGGAGGCTGCTATGACTGAGAAGGAAGAACAGCTGGGGCCTGTTCCAGATGCACATATGCACAGAGCTGTTAGGAGAGGAGGACAACTGAGGACAAGGAGTCAACTCGGGAAGCAAGGCACACGTGGACGCTGAACAGCTTCTCCCTGGCTGGGGAATAAATAGAAGGAAAGGGGAGTGGTTGTCATAGGAGACAACAGTTCGTATTTCTGCTCATCTTGTTTCGTGCCACAGAAACTGCTTGCCTGAACTTAATTTACAGCCTTTCAGCTGGGAGCTCAGGGCCTGGCAATTATCACAAGGAACTGATAAGCTCTTTTACTGAATCGAAGGACTATTGCCTGGACTTTTCGGGGTGTGAATGCCATTCATTCACAAGAGGTAAATAAAAAGGGTTTTTTAGTGGCAAGGAGCCTGTATCTTGTTTCTGCTAAGGCTGGGTCAGAACATTGCATCTCCAGGAGGGGTTGCTGGGAAGATGTTTGGGTCCCTGTACCTTGAAATGATGGCTGGAATTGTATCAGGGTAGAATCACTGGACAACTGTGTTTCTTTAAGAGCGTTTGTTGAGGAGGTAATATACAATTCTTGTTTTTTGCTTATTAAGTTCACTGTGTACTTCTTCAGTAGCAGTTTTGTGCTTGAGATGGGATAGTTGTTTGTTGTCTTGAGTTAAAAATGACATCTAATTTTTGTAATATATTTTGTCTTTTAATGGCCTTGTCATCCCTTGCATCGGGGTGGAGTCATGGCAACTGAATGGAGCTGAGTGTTTACTGGTCGGATGCCCTTCCTGTCGTCAATGCAGAGTTTGCAGTAGATAGGTTCACATTGTGCCCAGAAAGAGAAATATCTGCCACTACCTAGGATCGAACTCACAGCCTCCTGATTGTGAGGCGAGAGCTCCACCTCTAGGCCATTGCACCATTTTAATTTTTGTAATGTAGGAGTAATTTATTTGCTTCTGCATAAAAACATGACCTGAAAATCCTTTTCCAGACATCATTGAATATTCTTGGTATTTCTGCAGGAAGTCCTGACTGGGAGAAAGTTGATGTTCGTTTAACTCTATTTAGGAACAAGAGGCCGTGTTTATATCATTTTAAGCCAATTTTATTCAGAGGAAAGAGCCATGTCGTAGTGTTTCTGGGGATAAAGGTTGTTGGTGTGATTAAGCTGAGCTCCATCAGTTTACTTTATAAGCAATCTTCATTCAGTGGCATTTGTGGTTAGAATGGTGTTGAAAAAGTAGCTTTAAAATGGCTCCCATTTATGATCTTCACAGATCACGTAAAGCAAATAAAAGCTGAAGTAAGATCAGGAGCACGGTTGCAGTTTCACTTAATGACTGTTTTGCTTAATGACCAACTTGCCAGTCCCAATTGTGGTCACTAAACAAGACTATACTACCTCTAAGAGTAATATAGTGTATTGAATGGGAAACATTTGTCCGGTCTTAAATATTTAGTGAAGGAATAGAGGCTGTAATAAACCTGGAACTTTAGAAAGCCAATATTAAGCTCTACCTCATTTATATGCAAATCATCAACCTATTGTGGGAGTCCTTGCTGAGAAAATACCAAAGCCAGTATTGTCAGAAAAAAAAGCTGGAAAGAAAGTGGATTTTGGATCTTTTCTTCCTCCATTCTATTTAACTATCCCACCGTTTGAATAGATGGAAGATTTTTTTTATCCCTATATCCTAAAGGAAAGGTGTAGAAAGTATCAACAAGGGATATTAGAAAAAGAAGAGAATTAGTTGTTTTCTGCTTTTGGATCATATCTTAAATAGGGATGGGGTTATTTTTTGGGAAATGGCAGGTTGTACATTAATATACATAGAGATAGAGTGGCTTCTTGGAGATGCTTTGATTTCTGTAAGATTAAAATTGTGGACTTGCTTTGAGAAATATTTTAAAAAGGCAGAATATTATATTTCCCTAAAGGAGAAACATGCTCTTGGAAAGCAGCCCCCACCTTTCTTAATAGCCCCAGCAGTACTGGGCCAGCCTATCTACATGTATGTATGGCCAGCCATACATACCCCTCACTCTCAACTCCAAGTGGTCAGCTGCACCTGGACCATGTGCTATCTACAAGACAAAAGACTTCCAGCTCCAGGGTGATGGGATTAAGACATGACCCTCCAGGACATAATAGGATTAACCCATTACTTGGAAACATTGTATCACGCAGTAAACTTCAACCAAACCTGGGATTCAGACAACCTACAAAATTAGCTATGACCCCTAAAGGTAAAGATAAAGCTTCCCCTCGCACACATGTGCTAGTTATTCCCAACTCTAGGGAGCAGTGTTCATTTCTGTTTCAAAGCCAAAGAGCCAGCACTGTCCAAAGACGTCTCCATGGTCATGTGGCTGGCATGACTAAACGCCGAAGGAGCAGAACACTGTTACCTTCCCACCAAAGGTGGTTCCTATTTTTCTACTTGCATTTTTACATGCTTTCGAACTGCTATGTTGGCAGAAGCTGGGACAAGTAATGGGAGCTCACTCTGTTATGTGGCACTAGGAATTCAAACCGCTGAACGGCCAACCTTTCTGGTCAACAAGATCAGCATCTTAGCCACTGAGCCACTGCGTCCCTTTTGCTATGACCCCTACAGCAGCCAATAGAATATATGTTTTTGTACAGGAACAGGAAGCTCAAGTGCAAAGCCCAAAAGAAGGTGTGTGTGTATGTATGTATGTGTGTATACACACACACACACACACACACACACACACACACACACCTCACTCTCAACTCCAAGTGGTCAGCTGCACCAGGACCATGTGCTTGGTGGTTCTGTCACCATTAAACCCTCTGTCCAATCAGCCTCCATGTTTCCAGTGTCTTTATCCTGGGTTGGAACTGAACCAGATGGATATTTCTTCCAACAGTGTAATAATAGGTAATGTCAGGATAGGCCACAAAAGAAATGCAGAGCAGGGGTGGGTTGCTGCCAACATTACTGCCGGTTCCCTTTGCGCACATGCGTGCTGTGTGTTGCTTGTGCATGCGCATTGCCTTTGAATTGTTTGTGCATGCGCAGACTATTATAAAATGACAAAAAATATTCTGGCAACAGCATGGGCGACTGGGAAACCAGTTCAGGGACATGGCCAGCCTGCCGTACCTACTGGTTCGGCGACCCAGTCGCAATCTCCACTACCAGTTCGCCCAAACCGGTGCGAACTGGTAGCAACCCACCTCTGATGCAGAGCTGTATTTCTTCATGGCCCGTGTGTTCACCTTATCCTAACCAAAATTGAAATAGCTGTAGGTGGCATGATGTCTCCTTAATTATATTCAATTGACTATTTTTTTTTTTGAATGGAATCTTTGAAGCAGGTTGGTCAGTCTTTGGAACAGAGCCATGCCCTTTCAAATCACACACTTTTTAATGTGAATCTAATTACAACAAAATTTAAAATGAATTTGAATTAATTGACTGCATATTGATTTTCAAGTTCTTAGGTCACCGTACTTACTCGGAAGCATCTTCTCTCCTTGCTGCCCCTAGGAAAGGGAATTGTAAAAATTGCATACAACACCTCCCCCCAATCTTATTGAATATATGCAAATACTGCCCTTTAATTTGTTAGGGAAACCAGGAGAGTTTTAATTCCTCAAACTATAACTGCTTAAAACAGTGTGACTCCTACTGTCATCATCCCATAAAGGTCTGAAATTCAAGAGTGTATAAATTTTCTGTAGCCTTAGGAAAGTGTCTGCTTTTACAGTGCAATCACTGGCATATGGTAATGCATATGGGTAATGCATGTTATTGGATATTTGGCATTTAAAAGCATCCTTGTCAGTGTTGCTGTTTGAAATTAGAGCACTTTTTTTAAAAAAAAAATTCTGATTATTTTTCCAGCTTTGCTCTTTATTTTTAAATAAGTCATCCTTTAATGCTGGTGTGGCGTTACAGAAACAGAAAATGGATGGCTCCGTTTTGACAAACTGTCTATTAAAGTCATTTTATTTTTTCATTCTACGCTCATGCTGTGAATTATTCTGCCCTCCGTGGATTCATGACTGATCTTTGAGCAATCAATTCAGCTCCTGTAGTTGGTCGTAAGACAATTCCAGTTGCTGCACTATTTGCTCAGCCAATTTGATCCATACATTTCAATTGATTCACTAAAATGATAAAGCGTAAAGGTAAAGGTGAAGGTTCCCCTTGCACATATGTGCTAGTCATTCCCGACTCTAGGGGGCGGTACTCATCTCCATTTCAAAGCCAAAGAGCCAGTGCTGTCCGAAGACGTCTCCATGGTCATGTGGCTAGCATGACTAAATGCCGAAGGCGGACAGAATGTTGTTACCTTCCCACCAAAGGTGGTTCCTATTTTTCTAGGATTTGACCCACTGAACTGCTGATCGACAAGCTCAGCGTCTTAGCTAAGAGCCGAGGTGGCGCAGTGGGTAGAGTGCAGTACTGCAGGCCACTTCAGCTGACTGCTAGCTGCAGTTCGGCGGTTCAAATCTCACCGGCTCAAGGTTGACTCAGCCTTCCATCCTTCCGAGGTGGGTAAAATGAGGACCCAGATTGTGGGGGCAATATGCTGACTCTGTAAACCGCTTAGAGAGGGCTGAAAGCCCTATGAAGCGGTATATAAGTCTAACTGCTATTGCTATTAGCCACTGAGCCACCGCATCCCTTGTAAACCTTAGAATATAACCTTAGAATTCCAAAATTATATCCTTTGCTTATATTTATTTAACCCCAAATAAAATGGGCTTTTCATGGGGCTTGGCTCTTGAGATGTTTCGGTCCTGATTAATTTTTCTTCTTTTCTTCATAGGTTGCTGGATATTGAAAGTCAAATGATCTATTTTGCAAGTTCCTATGCAGGAACAGGATTTGCTGTTCTGGTGCTTGGATACCTCCAAGTCAGTATTTACTTCTAGTCCTTCATTTCCCACCCCACTCCAGAAGAAAAGTCAGTTACCGTATTTTTTGAAGTATAAGACGCAACTTTTTCCCTTCAAAAAAGAGACTGAAAATCTGGGCGCGTTTTATACACTTAATACAGCATTTTTTGCCTCCCCAAACCCTGCCCCCTTCATCAAAATGGCCGCGCGTAGCTTTTAGGAGGTTTTCAGAGTGTTCCTGAGAGTTGGAAGAGGGCAGAAATGAGCAAAAAATGGGCAATTTTTTGCTCATTTTTGCTCCCCCAGCCCCCAGGAGCACTCCATAAGCCTCCTAAAGGCCTTGCATGCCACTGTTTTGGGGGGAAAACAAGCCCGTTTTCACGAAAAACAGGCCCTTTTTGCTCATTTTTGTCCTCCCTCCCAAGCACCCTACAAGCCTCCTAAAGGCTATTCATGCCCTTTTTTTTTGGAAAAAAAACTTGGCCCGTTTTCATGAAAAACAGGCCATTTTTGGGAGGTCTGCAGAGTGCAAAAAAACGGTTTTTTAAAAAATTTGCCCCTACAAAATCTTTGTGGAAATAGGAATTACATGACTTCTACGTTTTGATCAGGGACAATTTTTTGTACTGCCTTGGAACTAATATCAGCTTTGGGGCTGAGGTGACTGAATAGACCAGGGGTGTCAAGCTGGATTTCTTTGTGGGCTGGATTGTTCTGACTTTGGCTTCCCAAGAGCATGAAACTGACTCCTCATCCTGATAAAACCTCTTTTATTTAGGTTAAAGGGAATTCCTCTCCAGCGAAGTTCCGGCCAACAATCTTTCACAATTACAGATCTTTATCAGGCTTGGAGAGCTGCCAGGCCGATATCTTCCAAACGCCATACTGTAGCAGCAATTACTTGGCAAGAAGTCAGGAACAGATCTTCACCCTAATGAATTGAACTTATTGTCTCCTGTAAACTCTCCTCCCCTTTCGCTTCTCTTTATTCACTATGGGAGGGGCCATTTACTGTCCACCTGTGCCTTTACTCCTGAGTCGGCCCTTGTTCCTTAGCTGTTCCCTTCTCCTGGCAGCTCTGTGCATGCGCACATCGAGAACAGGCTCCAGCTGTTCTTCTGCCCCACTGATATTCGACTCCAAAGGCAGCTGATAACTGTCGGAGGGCACTGGCTACATCTCTGCCTCCAATGGCGAGCACTCATCAGAGCCTTCCCCAGACTCTAGGATTGGCCCAACCTCCTCACTGTCTGAGTCTGGCGGTCTACAACATTGTAGTTCTTCGCTGACTGGGGGAGAATACAGACATATACAGCCTCCTGCAACACTCTGCCAGTCAAAATGGGGCACGAGGGGCTTTTTACCACCCCCACATGCCCTGTTTTCAGCCTGAATGTCATCCTGCAGCACAAAATGGCCCCATTTTCGCTGGCAGAGTGCTGCAGGAGGCCGTCCAGCCTGAAAATGGGGCATGTGGGCCCCTCAGGCCCTGTTTTCACTAGCAGAGACACCACAGGCCAGTTCTTTGCTATTTCCAGGCCAGCCCCATGGGCCAGATTTAAGCACCCAGTGGGCCAGATATGGCCTGCTGACTTTGAGTTTGACATCCCTGGAATAGACATTACTTTTCTTATAAAACACAGGGATCCATTGCAGGCCAAAAAAGATCCTTCAACATAATCTATCTATGCAGTTGAAAGAAAAAAGTCAAATTGAAAAGGAATAACGTGATGAAGAAAAACATTGTAAGGAGTTGGTCCTCGTTACGACCCTTCATTTAATGGGCATTATGATATCACTTCAAAAATTGGCTTACCACCGGTTGCAAGATAATGGTAGCAGAAGGCATAAAATCAGCGCTAAGAATACTGAGATTATGATTATTTCCATTTATCTTACTGCCCAATCAGTTTGGCATTGTTTTTCAGTAATCAAGGAAAGTTTATCCATCTTCTAATAGTGTTTCTCCACCCCATCCCACTCTTTTTGTTGTTGTTGTTAGATCTGTTTGTGGGTAATGTCAGCTGCTCATCAGACCCAACAGATCCGAAAAGCCTATTTTAGGAAAATCATGAGGATGGACATAGGCTGGTTTGATTGTACATCAGTGGGGGAACTCAATACACGAATTTCTGAGTGAGTAACTTGAGATAGCCACTGACAGGACTATATGCCAATAAACAGTCTCTGGAAAGTCAGGGAAGGTTTTAAAAAATTATTTCTGTTGATGTTGATAGGGCCAGCCCTGCCATTACCACCTGCTTGAGAGGCCCTGTTTCTTGCCAATATTTCACAGGACCATTGAGATGTCAATCTCTCTCTCTGTGTGTGTGTGTGTGTGTGTGTGTGTGTGTGTGTGTGTGTTTGTGTGTTTCAGCCTAACTCTGGAATGCCTTGAGCAATTTCAACCAAACAGATGACTTACTCTCTGGAAAAAATACTGTGTGGGGTAAGACACCCCTAAAACCCCTCGGGGTGTGTGTTCTGTTAAGATACAGCCTGTTGTGCCTTAAAATGGCTTTTGCTATATAGCACAGTGGAGTTGCCATGATAACTGCTTCACAGTATTCCACAAGGGAGCTCCCTCTGGTAAGGGAGAAAATCCAACATTAGAAATTAGGTTTGGTCTGTACATTTCCCCCCTATAAATAAATACCCAGGCAACGCCAGGTTATTGGATAGTGTGTAATAAAAATAGAGACAACCCTAGATCTGGCAGAAAGTGGTCGAATCACATGGAGCTAATCTGTTTTGCTAGATGGTCAAAAATATCTGAGAAGCGTCCATTTGGCCAGAAGAAATATGATCCTTTCAACCTCCCTCCCCCCCCCAATCCTGTCAGAATTAATCTTTCATAGAAAATTCCAGCAGGGCAAAATTCTTGGAAATATATAAGCCCTTCTGCCTGCACCGAGTTTAAGGTTAATCTTATATGCAGGAAACAAACTCCCCAGATAAAAGAGTGATCAAATGAATAACTACCACCATACATCATACTTATCCACATCCCTCCCCCCCCCCAGTGAAAAAGGAGCGATGATCATTTTGTGCGCATTGGGAATTGCAATGAAGGCCCAATGGATCTGCTGCTTCAACTTTTCTTGTTCTCCACAGTGACGTTAATAAAATAAACGATGCTATTGCTGATCAAGTCGCAATCTTTATCCAGCGCTTCACCACCTTTGTTTGTGGATTCCTGCTAGGATTTGTCAGAGGCTGGAAGCTGACCTTGGTTATTATTGCAGTCAGTCCTCTAATTGGCATCGGAGCTGGCATAATTGGCCTGGTACGGAAGAATGTCCTTACCTATTGAAAGAGCTTACTTAAAGGGATTTGGGGATATGTGGTGGTGGTGGTGGGGAGATTCCTGCAATTAAGGGAAGTTGGGGAAAGATTTCTAAGTTATGGACCATTTCAGGAAGTGCCTTGGTAACCCTCCATCATACCATTTACTACTGCTTTTTTTAAAAAGTTAGCAGCCATTTCTTTGGCACAATTTCCTAGCAGTAATTTTTGTTGTTCCTTATAAGAACTGATAGGTGGGGCACCTCAAGGAACCATTGATTTGCCATTTCTTTATTCCGGAGAAGGAAGAAAGCAAGGAAGAACTGACCCCAAATCATTTAGCGCAGGGGTCTCCAACCTTGGCCACTTTCAGACCTGTGGACTTCAACTCCCAGAATTCCTCAGCCAGTTGGCTGAGGAATTCTGGAAGTTGAAGTCCACAGGTCTTAAGGTGGCCAGGGTTCAGTGGTGGGATGCAGGTGGTACGTCCCGGCATGGGTGTACCGGAGCCTGCCCGGAGCACTGGATACCATTCAGGTATGGTGCTACAGAGGTCCCACCCGCCCCCCCGAGCTCCTTACTGGTCTTTTAAGTCTTCGGGGATTCTGTGCATGCGCACGGCACGTACAGCACCTGTGGGATGCTCCGCTGAGCAGCTGGAACATTGCAGAGGCTCGTGGAGATGCTAAGACGCATGCACACGCTGCGCACGTCCATGTGGACTCTTCCAGGCCCATTCAAACTGTACTGGTTGGAATGGGATCCGGAACCCATCACTGCCAAGGTTGGAGACCCCTGATTTAGTGAATCTCAGGCCTAGGGCAGGACTAGAACTCACAGTCTCCTGGTTTCTAATCTAGAGCCTGAACCACCACTGGCTTCCATATGCATACAACATTTTCTTTTGTTTCATGCAACCAAGGGAGAGAACTCTTGATGTATGACAGCTTATATTACAGAGGGTGGAGTCACCTTTCAAGCACCTCACGACTCTTTGCTGCTTCATACGTCAATGCGGAGTCAGTGTTTCTTGTTTAATCAACATGGTCATCACCTTGAATTTTTGTCTCTGCAAAGGCAAGCTTTTAACTTATCTCAGCTGTACTTACACAGAAGTTTTCCACGAAGCCAGAAGGCTGGAGAAAAACTTCCTAACAAGCAGATTCTCCAAAGGCACAAAATAGGGTGCTGATGTTTCATTAATTAAGTAATTTAGTTAGACCAGTGTTTTTTTAAAAAAAAGTAAAACCTGGCCACTTAGAACCTCTCAGAATGGGAGTGAAAGTTCACCCATCTTAAACTGGCCAAGTCTGAAAAACGCCGAGTTAGATTTTGGCCTGTACAACACCAACCTTTAAAAAGTGACTTTGTGCCACATTCATTCTTCTTGTTTTTGTTGTGTTAAAGTCTGTGGCAAAGTTGACAGGTCTAGAATTAAAGGCTTATGCAAAAGCCGGGGCCATCGCTGATGAAGTGCTCTCATCGATCCGAACTGTGTCTGCATTTGGAGGAGAGAAAAAAGAAGTTGAAAGGTTGGTTGCATTATATATCAAGTTTGTTTCTGAGCACCAAAGAAGTCAGCTGAATTGAAACAGGCCATGATTGCTTAAGGGCTAAACATGAATATTTATTGTGACAATTGAAAACAAGCTCTTTCTAGCAGTAATAGACTAAAGCTGTGTCTAGGAAGACACTGTGTTTTTATTCTAGTTTCTTGTGCTAGATGCATGAAATGGAAAGGCTTCCTCAGATTTAGCTGCTTTGATTGTACCAGTAATATTATACAGTTGGCCAAGTATTAGATAGGTGAGCATCAGTGGTGGGATTCAATAATTTTTACTACCGGTTCTATGGGCGTGGCTTGGTGGGCATGGCAGGGGGAAGGCTACTGTAAAATCTCCATTCCCTCCCAACTCCAGGGGAAGGTTACTACAAAATCCACATTTCCTCCCAATCAGCTGGGACTCAGGAGGAAGAGAATAGATGGGGGCGGGGCCAGTCAGAGGTGGTATTTACCAGTTCTCCAAACTACTGAACATTTCCGCAACTGGTTCTCCAGAACTGGTCAGAACCTGCTGAATACCACCTCTGGTGAGCATGTGTGCTACCTGTCACACAGCCTTCTCTTTAATTAGACTAGCATCAGATGTGATGGTGATTATTCTTTTGTTGCCAGTATCAAAATTTTCTTAGCTCACCTGGAATCCGCCGAACACCAACTTGTGCTTTGCCTCATGTGTGGTGTGGACCTAGAAAGCAGCTTTAATCTACATGAATCCTGTGGTGCCCTTAATTCGCTATTTTGCAAAGTGGATGGCTTCATCCATTATGCTTTTGTAAGAACATGGAGTTAGGTAGCTTTGAATAATGCAACAGCCATTAGGGAAACATCTACTTAGCCCAGAAAGATAGGAGAGTGTGTGGGAGAAACTCAACTCTCCTCTGTCTTGACTTTCTTTGTTATAAGTGTGAATGAGAGATAATCTCTCCCAGGCTTACTTTACTGTTATCTCTCTATATAAAAGGCAAATACCTTTCACTCATCACAAAATCTGCAAAACCATAAAGCCTACAAACTTGAAATTTGGCACGTATGTTCCTTTTGGCTTCTAGGTGCTTGCTAAGAAAGGATTTTTTAAAATGACCATCAGATCATTAGAATTTCTTATACATTAATTAACACACTTTGATGCTAAGGAGTTCTACCCCCCCTCCCCACCTGAAAAGAACTCTGTTCCAACTGCCAGTTACCTTATATTAACATGCTCTGATGCTAAGGAGTTAGACATTCTACTCCTGCTCCCAATCTGAAAAGAATTCTGTTCCAACTGCCAATTGCCTCACATAAGGTTACCTCAGTTCAAACTGGCAGATGTTCCACATCTTCACTCAGGAGCGGTCTGAGGTTCCTTACAGTACTAAACGTCGGTATCTCACCAAAATGTCCACGCATTCCACTTATGGATCTGCTTCTGGACTCAAGGCGGCGAGAACAATGTTATCTTATATGTTTCAATCACCAACCACCACTGAGCCAATTTGTCCTGCATAGCCCAACCACATGGTTTCGTCATGAAGCACGGGTATCCAGCTAGTATAATATAATAACAAAGTAGAATGGTAGGCCTAGTAGAAAGTAGGCCTAGTTTGAATGGCTGATAGTGCTAGGCCAGAGGTGGTGAACTATGGACCCTTCATGACTTGTGGACGTCAACTCCCAGAATTCCTGAGCTGGAAGTTGAAGTCCATAAGTCATAAAAGGGCCATAGTTCCCCACCCCTGTGCTAGGCAATGGGTATTAGACCATAGTTTTTGATTAATATGTGCAACAAATAAGGTGGTAAACCAAAGGCTAGTAACCAAAATGGCTGAGCATATGCTAAACCAAAATTAAACAGATCACATTAGGACTTAGCCTCATATCAGATGTGGGTTGCTGCCGGTTCAGCCTGGATCAGCTGAACCGGTAGTAGCAGTGGTGGGGGGCTCTGCCCACCCACCTGGACTCTTCTGCGCATGCGCAGAAGTGTTGCGCGTTTGAGGAAGCACACCCGAACCGGTAGTAAAAAAAATTAGCAACTCAACTCTGCCTCATATGCAAACCTAGTCACTGATTGGTCAGCAAATCATCAGAGTTTAGGCAAGGTGTCAAGGTTCCAAATAGCATCCAAAAGTAGACCAGAGTCCAAGGCAAAAAGTATTGTTCAAAGTTCCAATTTATTAAGAAAGCCATGTTGGCACATCTGGGAAAACCTGAATCTGAAAGCTTCCCAGTTTTCCCCACCAGTTGAAAGTTCAAGATCTTGCCCCCACACCCACAAGTCCATCCCATGGTCCAATCTTCCATTGCCATGCACGGTCAGGTGCAGAGGTGAAAAGACAAAGGATGACCTTGGCTTTCTAGAAAGAATTTTGTTATGGCTACATAGCATCCAACTCCGTACAATCTCCCCTCCCATTTTCCCACAATAGAAAATGCATAGTAGAATAATAGAAAGTGTGGCAGGACAAAGATCCCCCCAAAAAAGATGGCTGCAGGCCGGACACAAAGTTCTTTTCCAGCCTTTCTTGGAAATGCAGAGAATGGGCTATGACACCACATGACAAGCAGTTTTCCTATAAAATATCCCAGTACTTATTTTTCAGCAATGAGCTCTAGCAAGTGATCCTTCATTTGAATCAATCAGTAATTGCTTTTTTTTTAATGTCCTCTTTTTTATTTTTCTTTCTTTTTACAGATACAACAAAAATCTGGTGTTTGCTCAAAACTGGGGGATCAGAAAGGGAATCATAATGGGATTTTTCACAGGTTACATTTGGTGCATCATTTTCCTGTGCTATGCGCTGGCCTTCTGGTACGGCTCAAAACTTGTCCTTGAAGACAAGGAATACTCTGCTGGCACCCTTTTGCAGGTGAGTGCTTTCTACATCTTTTCCTGTACTTTGCGCATAGTCATTTAGATATGGGGAGAGTCGGCAACACTCTCTGGAGTCATTATTTTATAAACTGAATATTTTTTTTAAAAAAATGGTAGACCTCTGTAGATATCACTGAGATAGCCATTTGCTTGGACCCCCCCAAAATACGAGAAGAAACCCATCCATGTAGGTTTTCCTATTTTTTTTTCTTCCTGCCGCAGCGTTCAGTGTTTCCAAAAAGGATTGGTGACAAGCCAAAATGAAGTGAAATTTGTAGAGCATAGATATTGCAGAACCTTTCTGCTGACACCCGGTATGGGTTGGATCTAAGCCCTGAAGAAACCAAGTCAGTTTCACTCTTTAGAATGTGGCTCTGGTAGGGATGAGTCCCTGCAGCAAAATGTTACAGCGCAACATGCCACTGTTGGCAGACTCTTTCCATTTTAATGCTATGCAAATCACTAAAAGCACTGTCCCCTTTGGGGACAGAAATGAGCCATCTCTTTCCCAGCTGTAAAAGCAGCTGTGCCTTTTGTAAAGTCCATGCAGCTGCTTCAGAAGTGATTCCCAGATGCTCTCATGCAGAACCAGTTGACTTCAAGCAAATACTTTGCCCAGCCTTGCTCAAATCCATATCCTTTTCGCCATATGTTCTTCTCATCCCTGCTGACCTGTAGCCTTCCGTGCTTGCTAAGCCTTTCTACTGTAAATACATCTGATTTTTGGAGTTGGGGAGGTGTTTCTTTCTTTTTCTGAAGATGCGTTTGAATTTCTGTAGGCCTTGCCATTTAAGCTGATTAATGCTTCCGTGTTGTGTAGCGATACACAACAGACTCAGTAATTAGCTTATTAAAATAACAGAATAGGATGGGACCTTGGAGGTCTTCTAGTCCAATCCCCTATTCAAGCAGGAGACTCTATACCAGGGGTGTCAAACTTGCGACCCACATGCCAGATGCATCACACACTGGCCACCCCCACCCCCATTTTACCAAAGGAAGAAAAGTTGTGATTTGTCATTTGACGACAACATGACACAGCAAGTTTGACACCCCTGCCCTATACCATTTCAGGCAGGTGATTGTCGAATCTCTTCTTAAAAACCTCAAGTGATGGAGCACCAGAGGAGGGTTGCTGCTGGTTCAGTCCAGAACGGGCAAAATGGTAGTAGTGGTGGCGGGAGGTTCTGCCCACCCACCTGGACGCGCATGCGCGCATCCATGAGCGAACTGGTAGTAAAAATAATAGAAACCCACCACTGTGGAGCACCCACAATTTCTGGAGACCAGTTGGTCCAGGGATTAATTATTCTGTCCGGGAACGTTCCTTAGTTCTAGATTAATACATAGAATAATACAATTCATACTCTCTTAATACATACCAAGTATTTTCTAGACCTCTAAAACTTGGCTTTGAATTAACAGTCCAGTCCAGAGGTGGATTGTTTCCATTTCGGCCCAATTTGGCCGAAACCGATAGTGGCAGTGGTGAGAAGCTCCACCCACCTCTCTGCCCGTGCAAGAGAGTATTCATGCGCATGAGCGAACGAGTAGTACGGTACAAACCCAACACTGGTCCAATCCCAGACTTGAAAATTGAAATAGCTTCCTTAGGTTGGAAGGTAAAAGAATCACTCTATCCCTTTAATTCTATTCCTATTCCTACCTTCCGATAGAGAGGAAGAGGATCCTTGATGTTATTTCTCAAAAGAACAAAGTATTTTATCTGCCTTCTACTGTTTTGGGGCATCTATAATTGTAATTTTAGTACTGGCGTGCAGAAACTAATTCTCCCCCCCTTTATCCTTCTCAGGTTTTTCTCGGCGTCCTAATAGGTGCCTTAAATCTTGGTCAAGCGGCCCCTTGCTTGGAAGCCTTTGCAACAGGTCGAGGGGCTGCCACAAATATATTTGAGACAATAGATGAAGTAAGTAACCACTGATTTGCTTTGGGAGAGTTTCAAGGAATGTAAGCTTAGCGTTTGCCAAGAATGCAAATGAGAAATATTACAGTGATTAAAAGAAATTGATTGCAAGTTAAAGCAAACCAGTATCCTGCCTTGGTATTTACAAAGAGTGCAGTCATCCAAGTGACATTCCTAAGTGATTTTTCTTATGAATATTCAGCTTCTCACTGCCTGCCCCACTCTGTCTGTCAAAGAGGGCTATACTTTATAAGGTACCTGATCATCAAGAAAGGCAGTGAGACAATTTTGCAAATTAAGTGGTTTCAGGAACTCAGTCATTCTGGGCCCTCGGGCGTGTGATTATAAGAAAGAAAAGGAGGCCAGAAGCTCGGGGAAGGAAATGAATATGTATAGCACTGCCAAGCCTTCAGAATTTTGCAAGGACAAAAAAAATAAAACACTCATTAAATCTTTCCCACAATAATTCTGCAGATGCCAACAAGCTATGGCTGCAAAAGCCAATAATATTCCATTAGTTTTATTCCTTGCTTTGCCAAAAAAAAAAGAGTGGAATGCATATAAATAGACAATAGACAACTCTGTATGTTGAACAAAGCCAGCGTGGATGGGTGGTTAAGGCATCAGGCTTGAAATTAGGAGGCCATGAGTTCAAGTCATGCCCAGGGCACAAAGCCAGCTGGGTGACTTTTCGGCCACTCATTCTTGCTCAGCTCTAGGGAAAAAGCCAGGACGAATCATTTCCCAAAATTCTTGCCAAGAAAACTGCAGGCATTAGACCAGGCAGTTAGAAACTGACCTGAAGGCAGGGGTGAAATGCTACCGGTTCACACCAGTAGGGGCCATTGTCATTTCTTCTGTGAACCAGTAGTAACAAAAAAGATTCCCAGGATTGTGCAGCTCAGCTGTGGGCTGTGAGATCGTTGGAAGCTTTCCCCCCCCCCCACACACTTTTTAAAGCAAGCATTTATCCCTGCTGGTTCAGGCGGATAGGCAGGAAAAAAATGCTTAAAAAGGGGGGGGGGAGGTTCTATGACAATCAGCTGTGCTGTGCGATCGTGGGAACCTCTATTTTTTCACTAATTAAAGCATTTTTACTATCTATTCGTCCAAACTGGTAAAGCATTAAAAAATGCTTTAAAAAGTGTGTGGGAGGAGGGGGAGATTCCCACAATCGCACGACACAACTCAACCTTTCCCCCCACTTCTTAAAGCATTTTTTACTACCAGTTCAGGCGAATAGGTAGTAAAAAATGCTTTAAACATTTTAAAAAGTTGGCCACGCCCACCCAGTCACATGACACCCCCATCAAGCCACAACCCCACCAAGCCACGCACAGAGAACTGGTGGCAAAACATTTTACATTTCACCACTGCCTGAAGGCATCAAAAGAAAAGAAAACAATATAAACAGACTTACTGAGCTGTTGATTTAAGCAAGTCTCTTCTACACTGGAACACACAACCCACATTCTAGTCCACCTTAAGCCATGGAAACTTCCTGTTGACTTTGGGCCAGTCACCCACTCTCAGTTCAACATATCCCATAGGGTCATTGTGGATGAAAATTGTTGTGGTCCGCTGGCGGCCTGCAAAGCTGGTGGTAGAGTCGGACATTGAGGTTGGGGAGGAACATGGGCCAGTCCTGGAGCCTGGGGAAGGCTCGGATGAGGGCTCTGCATCAGAGGTAGAGGGTGGGCAGGGCCACCTGGGAGTTATGTGCTTCCTCTGGAGCCTCCAGAGTCGGACATCAGCAAGGAATAGGAACAGGGGGAGCCTGTTCCCAGTGTGCAGATGCGCAGAGCTGCCAGAAGGGAAGAACAGTTAAGACAAAAGGGACAACTCGGGAGTAAGGCTTTGAGATGATTGGCCCCTCCCATAAGACATAAAGAGGAGCAAACAGATGTGAGCCTTTGCAGGAAGCAATTTTGTTCGTTCTGGTCGGTTTAAACTCTGAAGCTCCGTTTGACTCTATGCTCCGTTTGGCCTTGCAAAACTAATGGACAATTAGGTCTTTGGCAGTGTTTCAAGGGAGATAAAGGTGGGTGCTTAGCAGCCTTACCCTGAAAGACTGTGCAGACTTCTGTCAGACTCTTTACAAACATAATTCACAGCCGTTGAAATAAAAAGAGAGTTTTTGGGACTAAGCGTGTGATTTTTACTGTCTCAGGAAGCCTAGAACAAAAATAGAAGAGGTGAGTCCTGTGTGCCACCTTTTCTTCCTGAAGGAAAGGCAGGATATAAACTAGCAAGACAATTGCTTGTATTTTCTAAATGTTCTTCTGGTGCTATAAACGGATGGTGCAAATCAATGTTTCCCAACCTTACCGCTTGAAGATGTGTAGACTTCAACTCCCATAATTTCTCAGCCAGCCAGGGTGAGGCTGGGCCCTGGATGTTTCGTTTAGGGTTTCAACACTTTGACACTTTCCTTAACTAGGAACTAGGTGGTCCACCAAAACATTCATGGAAATGTTAAGTAATGTTAAGCAAGCTGGGGGTGGAAATCAATAAGAGATGGAATTATCACAAGGGCAGTTCAAGGGAGGAAAGATAAATCCTTCACATAGAGATGTGAAACTAGCTACTGAAAGAAAGCAGCTTGAGAAAAAGCAAATTGAGTGATCTGATTAATTCTACCCCAGAAACCTAAAATTGACTGTATGTCAGAAGATGGCTACAAACTGGACAAAGTCCGAGGTGAAATTGAATTCCATAATGTAACCTTCCATTATCCATCCAGGCCCGATGTTAAGGTAAGAACTCAGAGGTTCTATTCTGCGGCATTGTCATAATTTCCAGATTTATTCTGGGTACCTAGCTAGGCCTTTTCAAATACCATGCCATTCTCTTTCTTTCTTTCTTTCTTTCTTTCTTTCTTTCTTTCTTTCTTTCTTTCTTTCTTTCTTTCTTTCTTTCTTTCTTTCTTTCTTATCCAGATTTTAGATAATCTCAGCATGGTTATCAAGCCAGGTGAAACCACCGCCTTTGTTGGTCCAAGCGGAGCAGGGAAAAGTACCACAATACAGCTGATCCAGCGCTTCTATGACCCTACAGAAGGCATGGTGAGGCTTTGACCTAACTCTGATATATTTCTTTCTTTGGGAAATAGCAATAGCAATAGCAGTTAGACTTATATACCGCTTCATAGGGCTTTCAGCCCTCTCTAAGCGATTTACAGAGTCAGCATATTGCCCCCAACAACAATCCGGGTCCTCATTTTACCCACCTCGGAAGGATGGAAGGCTGAGTCAACCCTGAGCCGGTGAGATTTGAACAGCCGAACTGCAGAACTGCAGTCAGCTGAAGTAGCCTGCAGTGCTGCATTTAACCACTGCACCACCTCGGCTCTATCCTCGGGAAATCGTGAAAAAACCTATCAATGCTTGCTACATAATTATGTTTGCAATTTACTATGAAGCCATGCTCTTAGCCTCCTAAACAACCGTTCTTTGGACTCAGAGAGCAAAATAACATTTATTTACTTACTTAAAAGTAAACATTTATTTACTTACTTACTTATCAAACTAAAATGGCCACCTAAAATGGCCATCTAAAATGGCCACCTATCTCAAATAGTGATTCTAGCCAGCTCATAATAATCAATACAAACCAGAGGTGGGTTCCTACTGGTTCGGACCGGTTTGGCCCAGTAGGTAGTAACTTGGCCTGCTACATCCCTGAACCGGTTCTATTGGTGGCCATCTTGATTTTCGGTTCTGTGCATCTGCAGAAAAATCTTCATTGCAAAAATGTACATTTTTTTTCATTGTCTGACGTTGTGCGCATGCACAGACCTTTTTAGGTACAAATGCGCACGCGCATGGAACAATTTTTTTTGTGTGACGAACTGGGAGTAATGTTGGCAGCAATCCACCCCTAATACAAACAGAGATACAAACAGATATAGAAACCAAACCATCTTTCCCATCAGATGTCAGACCAAACAGCTTCCTCACTCAACCTCCATCCTAGCCCAACGCTTGGAAGGAAGAGTCATCTCTTCATGGCTTTCTGAATGCTAAAAGGGTAGAGAACCCTTGAGTCTCATAGAGCAGGGGTTATTCCAAAGAATAGGCACAGCTGCTGAGAAGATATGCCTCTCAGGTCCCATCAAATGACAATATTTAAGGGACTGGAACGTACCCCCCCCCCACTCTACCAAATCTCGTAGTTGGGCAAATCACCTCAGGGACTTGAAACATGTCAAAGAGGACTGAGGCCACATTCAGATTTATATGGGAGATTTTTCCCAAAACTGGGAAAAATGGAATTTTTAAATATATGTATAGAATACATTCTGTGAATAGGCTATTTGATAAAATGGGAAATGTATCTTGACAAGTAGTTCTGTCAGGGCTCAGAGCAGTTAAATTTAATACTTTGCAGTAAGCTTCATGAACCTCATTAGGTCAAAATTTGCCTAACTCTGATTTTGTTGAGGAAGTTAGCTGGGTACACATATTTCATTACGATAAAATGAAGAAAAAAATCCATTATGATGTGCTCCAGGACGTGGCACAAGCCATGTGTGCAAAAATATTTTAAACTTCTTTTCATCATCTTTTAATATCCAATCCACCTAGGTAAATGATATTATTAAGTAACATTATCTCACAGGCTGCATCTGAATTAAAATATCCACTAAAAGAACATTCATCTTTTGAAAATTCAGAATTGGTTTGCACAGCCACCCTAAATACCAGTACCTAGTATTGTATCATTGCTCATTTCATTTTATTTCATTGCTAACCAACTCTCACATATAGTATTAAAAAATTAAGTAGATGGTTTGTTGTGTTAAAGACAACAACTGGGGGTTTCTGGGGGAGGAGTCTGTCGCCGACGGGAGCTCAACGGAGCTCCTCTCAGAGTTCTGGTCTGTATATCTTATAAGATCTATAGATATCTCCCCTTTCTGGCAGAAAGGGGCAGGGAGAAGGTCAGTTGTTAGGATCTCTTTGTAATTCACAGCCTTTTTTTTCCGCTGTGAATGGAGAAGAGGTTCAACATTAGCTGAGCTTTTACTCCAGCCAGTTCTTCGCAGCTGCTTTTTTGCAGCCCTAGGCAGGTTGCCCCCCCCCCCCAGGACAAAGCTAAGCTATTTAAAAATTAATCCGGGCGGGGACCATTCCTGAGGAATTTCTTCTATTATTATCCAAAATACCAGCTTCAATTTTGTAAAAGGCTCCCTTTTCTAGCTGCGTCACAAGATGGCGATCTTATAGCTTTTGTGTTTGATGTGACGTACTTAGTCAGCCCTACTCTCCTGAAGGCTTCTCTGTATTAACTGTTAAAAGATTAACTGAGGGGAGCAGAGACTTTGATTGTTGGCTTGCTTGATTGCTTGTTTTTATTTTTTATTTTTTTGGAATGGCTCCCAAATCTAAGCAGAAGCGCTTCCTTAATAACACATCTCAAAAAATTGCTATGAAGTCGCTGCCCTTGCCTCCTACGCCCTCCACTGGAGATTTGTTAACACAAGAATTTCTTCTCAAAACGCTTAATAATTTCAGACAGGAAATTAATCAACTGATATCGGATTTATATGATCAATTTGATGCTAAAATTGCTCAAGCAAAGGAGGATATGATCGGAGTAATGACAGTTATGACAGATTATATTGCTGAAACGGAGGATAAATTGGAACTTTTGGAAGAAACCAACTCTAATTTGACATCCAAAATCCAAACGTTACAACAGGAAATTGAAAATGCTCAAAAACAACTTGTCATGATAAATTATAATAAGACTGCGTTTGCAATAAGAGTTAGAGGACTGCGTGAAAAGGAACAGGAGAATTTGAAACAGATCTTCTTTGAGGCTCTTAGCCATTCGGTGGGAAGTCCGGGACTTAACTTTGATTGGAAGATCCAAAAAATTTACCGCCAGAATTCGTGGGTAGCAAAACAGCGACAGCTTCCGAGGGACATAATTATATATTTCACCACAAGGGAATCCAGAAATGTGATAATACAGAGGCTTTACAACAAGAGGCTGAGAATTGATGGACAGGACTTGATTGTTTTTAAAGAAATACCATCTCAAATATTAAGAGCAAGGAGAGACTACATTTTCTTAACTGAAGAACTCAGAAATTCTCAGATTCCATACAAATGGGAAGTCCCGGCTGGCATTACAGTTACATTTGAGAATCAAAAACATCGCTTTAACTCTGTCTGTGAAGCCCGAGAATTTTATCACAAGACTTTGAAGGCGGGACTTCCTGATTCATCCGGACCTGGAGAGAGACAAGGAGAAGGAGAAGACAAGCAGCGGGACACGTGGCCACAAGGCGGAGGGTGTTGCTTTCCTCTTCCGGAAGGGCAGAAGAGTAAAGAATAAAGACTTAGCGATGCTTTTAAAACTTCATGATTTCTGCCTGGTATAAAATGGAAAAGTTGTACATCGATGATGAGATATGGAGGCTGAAAGAAGCGCTGCTGATTGTGGACATATATTGTATATAAGATTTGTTTGAACTCTAACTCAAATTGCGCATGAATTATTTTCCTAGGCGAGGAGAGCGGAGATCGCGATCTTCTTGAGTTGTGGTTTGGGATGAACGGAGTTCGGAGCTGCGTGGGAGATGGAAGGGTAGCGAAAGCTTAACTAGACTACTTGGGGCTAGAATGCAAGCTGATGTTTGTATGAATTGCTATTTCAATATAAGGTTAAGAAAGATTAGTCAGAGAGTCTCCAGGAAGGTGGAGTAAATATGTGAGGAGCAATGGACGCGGATAAAATATATATGTGGACATGGGTAAAGGCAGGGTGGAAGGCAAAAAATTTACACGTGGATGTGGGTAAGGACAGAATGGGAGGTGTTGGAAATGAAAAATGAAAGAAGTACTTGAGTTTAATGGTTTTATAGAAAGGTTTGGATATTTGGATAAAAAAGAGATAAATTAAAGGACAACAACTGGGGTTCTTCAGCATATCGATACAATGATCAGAATTCAAATAATTGAGAAGCTAATGCCATGTGTCCAAAAAGACCTTATATTACCACCTCCCTGTAAGGGATACTCAGATGCTGTAAAACAAATGAGGTTTGAAACCAAGAGATGAGATAAAAAGAAAATTGTGGAAAATTAATTATCTAAGACAGGGGTGTCCTATTCAAGGCTCTGGGGTCGGATCCGACCTGCGGGGTAGTTAGATCTGGTCCACAGGGCCACCCTGGAAACAGTAAAGGACTGGCCCATGATACTTCTGCCAGAGAAAATGGAGCTCGGGGGGGGGGCTGTATTCACCCCCATTCCACCCCGTTTCTGCTGGCAGAGAATTGCAGGAGGATGTTGCAGCCAGAAATGGAGCTCATGAGGGCCATGCACAGCCCCCGAGCTCCATTTTCACTGGCGGAGAGTTGCAGGAAGCCATTGCAGCTGAAAACGGAGCTCGGGGACCCGTTTTCACTGGCAGAACGCTTGGGCCACCACAGGGTGCCCCTGACACGAATGATGTGAAACTGATCATTCCCCCCGCCCCCCCCCAAGGCCAACCCAACCCTCATGCGGTCCTCAATGAAATTGAGTTTGACACCCCTGATCTAAGCTAAGCCTCAATAGCTGTCCTTCCAGGTATTGTATGTAGGTATTAGACACGAAACTGTGAGCACAATGGAGTACAGTGCTGCTGTTTTAAGAAGCAGCTTCCTGTTAAGAGAGGAAGATGTTGACTTGAAGGTACAGGTGACCATAATTTTTACCTATGAACTGTTATTGTGCAGGTTACCCTAGATGGACATGACATTCGTTCCCTTAACATTCAGTGGCTGCGTTCTTTGATGGGAGTGGTGGAACAAGAACCGGTCCTGTTTTCCACCACTATAGCAGAAAACATCTCCTACGGCCGGGAAGATGCCAGTATGGAAGACATCGTCAGAGCAGCCAAAGAAGCCAATGCCTACAACTTTATCATGGATCTACCTCTGGTAAAAGGAACTTCAGCTTATGCCTTCTCAATCCTTTTCCAAGACTGTCTCTTACACCACATCTGTGTAGTTTGAGAACATTAAATCATGGGTGGGCAACATGTTGTCCTCTATGCCAAAGGTGCTTTTTTCAAGAGGCAACTGGGCTTTCTGGTTTTTCTTTGAAGAGGTTTCGCTTCTCATCCAAGAAGCTTCTTCAGCTTTGACTGGATGGTGGGGAATTGAAGGATTGTCCCAAAGGTGCTTTAGCCATCCAATCAGAGGTGAAGAAGGAAATGTCTTCAAAGAAAAACCAGAAAGCCCAGTTGCCTCTTGTGAAAAAAATACCTTTGGGAAAACCATGACCTGGATGACTGAGAATCTTCATAGACATGTTGCCCTCTAGTGTCAAAGCAACCATGGGGCTCGATGTTACTTTCATTAAATGATCACTTCTAAGAAATGACCAGCATCTCAAGACCACCTTAAATCTTAAGAACTCTTACCTACAATCTCATGTAAGTTCAGGTGAGAGCGGGTAAGCTTTTAGCATCCATATCCATGATAATACTAGATTTTTACTAAGGGTTTGAGGCAGGGGTGGGTTTCTCGCCCCGTTCCAACCGGTTCGGTTGGAACGGGGCCGGCAGCGTCCTTGTGCACGTGTGCGGCGCACGCGTGCATGTGTGCGGCGCACGCATGCGTACTAGCGTCTGTGCGATGCTCCAGCTGCTCCTGGAGGATCGCGCAGGCGCTGTATGCGTCCTGCACATGTGTGGAAGCGCAGAACTCGTCAAAACCGGGTAAGGAGCACGGGCGGGCGTGTGGGCCCTTCGCCGTTCCTGGAAGTTACTTACTTCCGGGTTCGCCGACCAACCGGTTCGCAGGGACCACTGTGAACCAGTTGAAACCCACCCCTGGTTTGAGGGTAGAAGGAGTCATATAATATCATGCCAGGCTGAAATGATTGTTCAGCCCTGCATTAATTTAAGATAAAAACCCACCATTCTGCAAGACTTTTATCATTTTCCTAGCTGTTGCTGGGGAACTTAAAAGTTGTTGCTAGGCAATTAAAAAGGGAAAATTAGGTAGGGTGATAGATTACCATACAATAGCAATAGCACTTAGACTTATATACCGCTTCATAGTGCTTTACAGACCTATCTAAGTGGTTTACAGAGTCAGTCTATTGCTCCCAACACTCTGGGTCCTCATTTTATCCACCTCGGAAGGATGGAAGGCTGAGTCAACCTTGAGCCTGGTGAGATTTGAACTGCCGAACTGCAGCTAGCAGTCAGCTGAAGTAGCCTGCAGTACTGCACTCTAACCACTGAGCCACCTTGGCTCTGGTTGTCCTCAACTTACAACTATTCATGTAATGACCATTCAAAGTAACAACCCTGAAAAAAGTGATTTGTGACTGGTTCTGCACTTACGACTGTCATAGTGCATTCATAGTCACCTGAACAGAATTTAGGAGCTGGGCAACCAAGATGTACTTATGATGCTTGCAGCATGCCAAGGTCATGTGATGGCCATTTGGGACCTTCCAGCTTCCAATAAGCAAAGTCAATGGGGGAATCTGGACTTGCTTAATGACATGATTCACTGAACAACTGCAGTGATTCACTTAATAACCGTGGCAGAAAAAAGGTTGTAAAATTGGGTATGGCTCACTTGCTTAGCAATGAAAATGTTGGTCATAAGTGGAGAACTGCTTGTAGGTGGCTAATAGTTGGCAATTCTCACTATAATGATCATTTGTGTATCTAGTGGAACTTATCAGATCATTTCTGTTTAATAGATTTGCACAGCACGCCATTCGGTGTGCTTCATCTTATCCCTTCTGGACCTGGGGTAAAGGATGGTAGAAAAGACGTTGCTTCTGGCGAAGGAATAGTGGTGAACCAGTCTTCTTCCCCTGAGATTTTTCCTTGAAAGTTCTTAAAGGAGATTAAAAGGAGGAAAAATTAAGGAGGAAAAAAATTCTTTTAGAATCATAATCTGTATGTGGATATGCAGATAAGGTTATGCTTTATCATGCGTGCATAACATGAGTTAGAATTATTGGTATTTTTTCCATGCAAATGGAAGATATATATCCTCAGTTTATACATATACACTATATTGCCAAAAGTATTCGCTCACCCATCCAAATAATCAGAATCAGGTGTTCCAATCACTTCCATGGCCACAGGTGTATAAAATCAAGTACCTAGTAGGCATGCAGATTGCTTTTACAAACATTTGTGAAAGAATGGGTCGTCCAGCATGGAAGTGTGATAGGATGCCACCTGTGCAACAAATCCAGTTGTGAAATTTCCTCACGCCTAAATATTCCACAGTCAACTGTCAGCTGTATTATAAGAACGTGGAAGTGTTTGGGAACGACAGCAACTCAGCCACGAAGTGTTAGGCCACGTAAACTCATCCAATATCAGTGTGTGACCTCACAAATGCGCTTCTGGAAGAATGGTCAAAAATTCCCATAAACATACTCCTGAACCTTGTGGACAGCCTTCCCAGAAGAGTTGAAGCTGTTTTAGCTGCAAAGGGTGGACCAACGTCATATTGAACCCTATGGATTAGGAATGGGATGTCACTTACAGTAAATTCATATGCGAATAAAGGCAGTGAGCGAATACTTTTGGCAATATAGTATATATGCATAGATGCTTGCATCTGCAATCATATATATACTGTATGCATTCTTGAATTGGGCAAATAAGCATGCTACTGAAAATGAATTCCAGTAGTCAATAGTACCTTCAGATCTCATACACAATACATATGTCAAAACTCATTGTGATTGTTTTCAGGAATGATTTCTTAGGAGTTATAAGTATAATCTTTATTGTCATTGTACTTAAATACAACGAAATTGGTTAGACTTGATCTAAATCAGCACCTTATCTTAGACCAGCCTTTGATGCTTTCCATAGATACAGGTAGTCCTCGACTTACAACCTTTCATGTAGTGACCAAAGTTACTGAAACAAGCGACTTAAGACTGTCTTTCGCATTTCCAACTATTGCAGCATCCCCATGGTAATGTGATCAAAACTCAGGTGTTTGTCAACTGGTGTGTCTTTATGATGGTTGCAGGGCCCCGGAGTCATGTGATCACCTTTCCTGATGAGCAAAGTCAATGGGAAAGCTGGGTTGACTTTACAATCGTGTTACTAACTTAACCACCGCAGTTATCCACTTAACAACCATGGCAAGACAGATTGTGAAACTCACTTAAGAACTGTCTTGCTTAGCAACATAAATCTTGAGCACAATTGTGGTTGTAAGTCGAGGACCACCAGTATTGGACTTAACCCCTAGGGTTCCCATAACCTCTAGACAGTGAGCATAATAGTGAGGGATTAATGGGAGATGAAGCCCAGTCTGGCTAGAGCCATGATGGCAAACCTATGGCACCGGTGGCACGCGGAGCCATATCTGAGGGCACACAAGGGGTTGCCCTGTGTCAGCTTCAGTGTGCATGCACACACTGGCCAGCTTGTTTTCAGGCTTCCAGAGGGCAGGGGAGGCCATTTTCGCCCTCCCCGGGCTTTAGGAAAGCCTCTGGATCCTGTGGATGGTGAAAAACAGGCCCAACGGGCCCAAGTTTGGAAAACGAGCCGTTTCCGGCCTCCCCAGGCTTCAGGAAAGCCATGCGTCCATGCTCAGGGGCAGCGGGTGGGGTTGCACACGTATGTGCAGGTGGGCACAATGGGGGGTATTTAATTATGGGTGTGGACACGTGCATGCGCTTTTGGCACCTGAGAGAAAAAAGGTTCACCATCACTGAGCTAGAGAGTGGCAGTTGGGAAGCCCTTTTCCTCTAGTATCCAAGAGTCATACAATTGTGGCCCAACAACCTCTTTTTTTCCTGCCTTGACCCCATATATTGCTTTTATCCTGTCCCCCAGACCTGGAGTGATCTTAGTCCCTCCATCCTGGCCCCATCTAAGCAGCCTCACAGAGGGTGACATCAATTAGGCTTATAGAAAAGGCCTCTGACTGGCCGTGGCTTGAAGCAGAGGCAGGGTAGAGATTAATAAATCTCATGCCAGGGTAATTTTCTTCCAAGTCAAAGATTTGAAGAGCAGGACCAGCTAAAGCAGGGGGAGAGCCCTTAGGACCCGTGTTTTCCCATTCTGCAAGGGTTGTTACAGGATTGGCAGGCTTCCCTCGCTCTATTCTTGGGCAAAACTTGCTGCCACATCCTTGGTTCATGAAACACATGGAGCAAAGATCCACCCCATCTTTGACCAGGAGGCCAATGTCCCAGGTATCCCAGGGCTGCTTCTCCGTCTTATCCCCTTCAACATAATAGTCATGATTGAAGGGTGGGGAACGATGGCCCCTTTGTGACTTGAGGACGTCAACTTCCAGAGTTGACGTCCACAAGTCATAAAGGGGGCATCGTTCCCCACCTCTGACCAAAGGGAACTGAGATGAAAGTGCTTTGTAACTTTTTGCTCTTTCCACGATTTCAGCAATTCGACACCCTTGTTGGAGAAGGTGGTGGCCAAATGAGCGGAGGCCAGAAGCAGCGAATTGCCATTGCTCGGGCTTTAGTTCGAAACCCCAAAATCCTGTTGCTGGACATGGCGACATCAGCGCTGGACAATGAAAGTGAGGCTACTGTGCAAAAGACACTTTCCAAGGTTGGCGATGTTATTTTATGTATTTATGTTATTTTTATTTTTTATTAACAAACATGTAAAATACACACACACAAAACCTAGACATACACCACATTTACACAATACAATACGAACAGGAGCTTCCTGTTCTTTCTAATATCAATTATCAATCAATACCGCTCACCTTATATTATTTCCCCTTCTATTATATTTCATTTGGATTTCACCATTCTTAACCAACTTATTTTACTCATAACTATTATTTTTTGAGTTTTGTTATATACCTTCATTGATCCTGGTTTCTTTCCTCCATCCACCTATACCATTTATCCCATATCTGGTAGAATTCTGATTCCTCTTTTCCCTGGATTTCTTTCATTTAGTTTGTCCATTTCAGCACAATCCATAACCTTTCTTATTATTTCATCTTCGCTTGGAATTAATTTGTTTTTCCATTTCTGGGCAAAGGCAATCCTTGCCGCCATAATTATATGTAATATTAAATACTGAATTTATTTTTTATATTTCACAGTCATTATTCCTAATAAAAAAAATTCAGGTTTCCATTCTATTGTAACACCTGTTATTACCTCTAGCCACTTTTTGATCCTTTTCCAAAAAATTTTAGCCTCCTCATAGGTCCACCATAAATGGTAATATGTTCTGTGTATTGATTCACATTTCCAACATTTGGGGGAGGTATTTGTTAAAATTTTAGCTAACCTTGTTGGTGCCAGGTGCCATCTGTAAAACATTTTGTACTGGTTTTCCTTGTATGCAACTGATAGTGTCATTTTTAAGTTTACTCCCCAAAATTTTTCCCATTTGTCTAATTAAATATTATAGCCAAAGTTCTGTGCCCATTTTATCATTTGTTGTTTCACAATTTCCTCTTCCATTTTATACTTCAGGAGGAATTTGTATATTCTCCCTATCATCTTTCTATCTGAGCTTTGAATAATTTTATCCAATTCATGTGGTTCTGTTTCAATGTCATATAATTTAGTATCTTCATTGTATTTAGTTTTGATTTGGAGGTAAGATAGCCAGTCAACTTTCATGTTCTAATCTGCCAATTCTTCAATTGTTTTTAAATTTCCCTGTCTATCAATTAAGTCTCTGTATCTTAGCATTTTGTTCTAGTCTATAAAATTTGGGTAAGTCGTCCTTTCTATCGGTGATATCCAATTCGAGATTTTCACATAGTGGATTTTTTGATTTTGAGCCATTTTTGCAATAACGCTCTTCTGATTAAATGATTTTGAAGGTATTTGTGTCTTTTATTTTGATCATCCCATAGGAAAGTATGCCAGCCTGCTTGCAAATCATGGCCTTCTAAGGTCAAAATTCTTTTATTCTTTAGCTCTATCCAATCCTTCACCAATGTTATTGTTACTGCTGATGCGTATAAATCCCAATTTGGTAATGCTAAGCCTCCCCTCTCCTTGTATTTATGTTATTTTATGTATTATGTATGGCCTCTTTTACAAACAGAGGTGATTCTTTTCCCTGGTTTTTAACAACAGCTCTGGGATATAACATTAGGATTAACATGGTAAACTGGTTGGAGTCTCGGATGAGGAGTAGGAATTTCTTTCTGACTTTTTCATCTGCCACGTAGGCAGATGTTGGCCAATTTCCTACAGTGCACTAAGCATGTGGTTTGCCTAGCTTTGGCTTTGCATTAGTGATGAAATTCATTTTTTTTACTACCGGTTCTGTGGGTGTGGCTTGGTGGGCGTGGGAGGGGAAGGATACTGCAAAATCTCCATTCCCACCCCACTCTGGGGCCAACCAGGGGTGGTATTTGCCAGTTCTCTGAACTATTTAAAATTTCCACTACCTCTCCAGAACCTGTCAGAACCTGCTGGATTTCCCCCCCTTCTTTGCATGCTATATGAATTCAGATAACATCATCACCTTTTAATGACCCCATAATCCCTTGCGGGGTGGAGTATGGGCAACTGAATGGAGCTGAGTGCTTACTGCCCTTCCTATCGCCAATGCAGAGTTATACATGGCAGATATAATCTCACCGTGCCCAGACAGAAAAATACCTGCCTCTTCCTAGGATCGAACTCACAGCCTCCTGATTGTGAAGCAAGAGCTCTACCTCTAGGCCACCGCACCACTGTATGAATCCAGACATCATGTTTTGTAAATATGATTTATAGCTTAGTTAAGTTTGTGATGACAACTATTCTGTTTTATTCAATTTAAATGATGGTTTAGCATAATCGATGAATTTGAGCCCTCTTTTAATTGTGGTAGAGGATGCAGTGGCTCAGTGGCTAAGACGCTGAGCTTGTTGATCAGAAAGATTGGCAGTTCGGCAGTTCGAATCCCTAGTGCCCGCGTAATGGAATGAGCTCCCGCTACTTGTCCCAGCTTCTGCCAACCTAGCAGTTCGAAACATGTAAAAATGCAAGTAGAAAAATAGGAACCACCTTTGGTGGGAAGGTAACAGCGATCTGTGCACCTTTGGCATTTAGTCATGCCGGCCATATGACCACGGAGACGTCTTCGGACAGCGCTGGCTCTTCGGCTTTGAAACGGAGATGAGCAATGCCCCCTAGAGTCGGGAACGACTGGCATATATGTGTGAGGGGAACTTTTACTTTTACCTTACCTTAATTGTAGTGATGGTAAACCTTCAGAGAGAGTAAACCTGTAGAGAGGCAGCTCTACAGTATTTCATCTAAAGACTTTTGGGAACAACAGCATAAAATGAACATGGTAGATTTTCTTTAGATTTTGCCTCTTCTCCAATGCACACAAGCTGTTGATCGCTGCAATCTTCCTTTGAAATAGACACGGCAGCTCTTGCGAACAGAAGGGCTTGTGGGCATGCTGGAACTCCATAAAATCTTGTTTAAAAATAATGACAGAGGTATATTTCTTTTTTTAGAATAACAGAGTTGGAAGGGACCTTGGAGGTCTTCTAGTCCAATCCCCTGCTCAGACAGGAAACCCTATGCCATTTCAGAGAAATGGTTATCCAACATCTTCTTAAAAACTTTCAGTGTTAGAGCATTCACAACTTCTGGAGGCAAGCTATTCCACTGATTAATTGTTCTCACTGTCAGCAAATTTCTCCTTAGTTCTAAGTTGCTCCTCTCCTTGATTAGTTTCCACCCATTGCTTCTTGTCCTGCCCTTAGGTGTTTTGGAGAATAGTTTGACTCCCTTTTCCTTGTGGCAACCCCTGAGATATTGGAACACTTCTATCATGTCTCCCCTCATCCTTCTTTTCATAGAACAAGATATACCCAGTTCCTGCAACTGTTTTTTATATGTTTTAGCCTCCAGTCCCCTAACCATCTTTGTTGCTCTTCCCTGCACTCTTTCTAGAGTCTCAACATCTTTTTTATATTGTGGTGACCAAAACTGGATGCAGTGTTCCAAGTGTGGTGACCAAAACTGGATGCAGTGTTCCAAGTGTGGTCCTACCTTACATTTCAAAAATTTTAAACCTCACATGCATTCACTCACTGTCCATCAGATGGGCTTGCAGTTTTCAGAGAACTAGGTTTCAGTAAGAATGGGTGGCAGGACAAGATCCAAAGCTTCAGAGATGCTGGCAAAAAGTATGTAGAGCTATTCAGATCAGTTCACTTGATGGTTTTTTTTCACACTCTGCATTAGCGGGGCAAGCACTCTGGCCCATTCAGGTTTTGCAATCAGATTTTTCTCCAAAACCTTCTTCTGTTTTCATCTATAGCTTTGCTTAAGGTAAGGAAACTCTGTGCAGTTTCCTACTAATGTACACATTTGTTACAGATTTGCTGGAAAATTGAATGCTGCTCTCTGTAGCAACTACCTTTGATCTCCTGAAGCTTCTGCAAGCCTCATTTTCAAAAGAGGGTTGGCTGAGAAACAGAAGGAGAGTATCAGTATAGGGAAAGAAGTAGTCCTTTACTTCCTCTACAGCTTTTGTATTGAAGAGTTTTTATCATTTTGAAAAAAGGGCAGATATATTTGCCTCCTTTGTCTGCTACAGTTCCATCAAATTACTCTCTAAGTTACGTCCTGGAAATACTTGATTATTGTTGTTTAAAATACATTTCAAAAATTGGCGTGCAAATGCTGAACACACAGACCTTGTTTTTCTAAAAACATTCTTCGTTTGAACCAGATATGAGGCAGTGCTTCAAAAATGCAATCACTCAGAAACAGCTGTGTTATTAAGAAAGAGGGGTAGAATACTCCGTGTGGATTTAATTGGGGCTTCAGTAAGACTGCTTATTTTATTTTATTTTAAACATGATTTATTCATTCGCACCTATCCAGGTGGACTTCTCTGTTAACTGATTTTCCAACTTTATGGAAACTTAAATTCTGAAACAGATATAGGTAAACAACAGAGGAAACTTAGGTTGAAATTAGCAGGGGGAAGGGAAGACTACGGGATTGCTTTATCTTCTTACAAAGAAAATGTAGAGGAAGATTTGGCAATAACCATTTCTGTAGCCTCCAACCTCCAAAAACTGTACTGTGGAAGTCTTTTTTTTTTTTGCAGTGTCATCTTCCTTCTGTAGATCACAGAGCCTTTAAATGATAGGAAAAACTGTGCCCCAGCAACCATGGAAGGTGCCCATCTCAGCACTGAGTAATACAAGGTTCCCAAACAGGGATCTGTGTGAATGAATGTCCTTGCTCACACCTCCCTTGGAATTCTTGGGGATTTGAACCAGTGGTGAAATTCAAACTTTTTCCCTACCAGTTCTGTGGGCATGGCTTGGTGGTCATGTGGCTGGGGTGTGTGGCTTGGTCATGTGACCGGGTGGGTGTGGCTTGTTGGTCATGCGACTGGTTGGCCTTTGTTTGGTTGTCATGGCTTGGTGATCATGTGACTGGGGTGTGTGGCTTGGTGGTCATGTGACCAGGTGGGCGTGACTTGGTGGTTATGTGACCAGGTGGGTGTGGCTTGATGGTCATGTGACTGGGTGGGCATGGCTTGGTGCAACAAGCAGGAATCTTACAAAGTCACAGTGAGCTCAAAAACAAACTATCACATTTTACAGAAAAATAACACAAAAGCTACACAACTGACTCACACCCAATCTCACACGTGATCAGCTGTGCCAATCAACTGTGCCACGCAATGGTCTGAACCTTTTTTTTACTTATTTAAAGCATTTTTTACTATCAGTTCAGGGAAATAGGAAGTAGGAAAATGCTTTTAAAAAGTAAAAAAAAAAGTTTCCAACAAACAGCTGATTGTCAGAACCTTTTAAAAACTTTTTAAAAGCATATTTTTTTACTACTGGTTTGTGCGAGCTGGTCCGAACCAGTAGCATTTCACTCTGATTTGAACACTAGCTATTGTTTTCTAGCTATTGCAGCTATTTTATGACTGAGCATGGGTGTCACAAGGCTGTGATGGCAAATGTCATCTAGTACATTAGCCACTGTATTCTGCACACATCGAAGCTTCTGGATAGTACCACATCTGGTGTACTGTGAAGCCCACATTCCCACATCCTGGATTTGCTCTTTCAGGGGAAATGCCTTCCTACCTCATCGCCAGAGAATGACTGAACGAATGAACAATTCCCGTAAACGCTAGGACTTTGGTTCAGAGAATAACACAGTTCAAGTATTCGGGCCACAAAGGTTTATTGTAGATATTTTGCTTTTATTAACAATAACTTTTAATATGTGACATGGCCAGTGGTGGTTTCAATTTTTTTAGAACCTCTTCTGTAGGTGTGGCCTGCTTTGTGGGAGTGGCTTGCCAGCCATGTGACTGGATGGGATTGGCTTGCCAGCTTTGTGACCGAGTAGGAGTGGCTTGGCAGTCATGTGACTAGATGGGCGTGGCCAACTTGTAAAATGTGGTGAAACTCACTTAACAACACTCTTGTTTAGCAACCAAAATGTTGGCTCAGAAACTCTGGCATTTGAAACATGCGAGTTTTAAAGCTGTCAGGTTACAAGGCACTTGCACCCCTAACCCTTTAGAAAAAAAACCCAGGGGTGTTCAAACTTGACAGCTTTAAGACTTGTGGACTTCAACTCCCAGAATTCCTCCTCTCGCTCTTCATCTTGATGATGTGCGGATGGGTGGGGGGAGGGAGCTGGAACCGGTTCTAAACAGCACTGTAGATTTGTGGAACCTCTTCTATAGAAGAGGTTAGAACTGGCAGGAACCCACCCCTGGACATGGCACATCAGTCCCCATGTCGCTTTGAGGAATCTTTTGACATTTATATACAGCATCCAGACTTGTAGAGAGAAACCAATCAGTTAAGGTTAATTCCATCCTCTGGGGGTAGGGGTGGATTCTGGCAGCCCCTACTGCCGGTTCGCTTGTGGTTGCACAGAGTGTGCATGCTTGATACGTGTGGTGCGTGCACGCGCAATACTATAAAAATGCTTCTGCGCATGCACAGAAACAAGATGGCAGTGCGTATGGCACCACTGGGAGAACTGGTTCGGGGAGGGAGGTGGCAGACCTGGGTCACTACTAGTTCCAGCGACCCATGCCACCAAACCACTACCGGTTCGGCTGAACCGGGCTGAACTGGTAGGAACCCACCACTTCTCTGGGGTGACAGAAGCATAGGCTGAACTTTCATGAATGGTGCACCTCCAAAATTCTTCCTTTCATCGTTGTAGGCTCGTTTTGGCCGCACCGCAATCTCCATAGCTCATCGCTTGTCCTCAGTGAAATCTGCTGACGTCATTATTGGGTTTGAGCATGGAAGAGCTGTGGAAAGAGGGAAACACGAAGAGCTGATCGAACGGAAAGGAGTGTATTTCACACTAGTAACGTTGCAAAGCCAAGGCGACAAGGCCCTCATGGAAACATCAATGCAAAGCAAGTACCTGATTCTGTATCTTTGATGTTCCTCACTCAAAGAATTAACTTTCTGTTAATGAAGCTTAAGTTTTATTCTGATTTTTGGGGGGGTTCCACAGAGAATTAGACTTTGCATATTTCATAACCAAGGAAGCTGTCCACTTTAGGTTCAAACAATTTCTTCCTGTACTGTATTCGATATTATTTACTCTGATATTAACTCTCTCAAGGGACTTAAAAGCCTCCCATTTTTCTTTAATTGAAGATGCCTAGAGCTGAAACTTTAGCTTTGTGCGTGTAACACATGGCTCTACTACTATGCAACAAGCCCTATAAAGAATTGATACAGCGATTTGTAGAAACATACAGATACCTTCAGGCAGAGTTTGCTGCATATGTCCAGTAACAAAATCCATGAAATAGTTCTTCTAAAGCATTTTTTGTCTTCATCTAATGTTCCGAAAAGTGCTTCCCTTCCCAATAGGAATAGCATTTAGACTTATATATTGCTCCATCATGCTTTACAGCCCTCTCTAAGTGGTTTACAGAGTCAGCATGTTTTCCTCAACAATCTTGGTCATCATTTTAGCGCTCTCGGAAGGATGGGAGGCTCAGTCAACCTTGAGCTGATCAGGATCGAACTCCTGGCAATCAGCTGAGTTAGCCTGCAATATTCATTCTAATCACTGCGCCCCCAAAGCTGCCTTTGTCCAATGATAACCCATCTCCAACTACTTACATTTATAGTGCAGGATCCGGTTGGTGCAGAGGCTCACAAGGCAGACTGACTGCTGCTAACAACTACCTGTTCATTAGCATCACTAGCAGCACCTTAGAGCCATCTGCTCAGGGTTCCTCCCTGTGTGTTGAAATTTATTATCAAATATGTCATTGGAAAAGGGCTTTATTTAACAATATCAAAGAAAGATTGCAGAGAAGAACAACAAAGATGATGAGGGGACTGGAGGCTAAAACATATGAAGAACGGTTGCAAGAATTGGGTATGTCTAATGAAAAGAAGGACCAGGGGAGACATGATAGGAGTGTTCCAATATCTCAGGGGCTGCCACAAAGTAGAGGGAGTCAAGCTATTCTCCAAAGCACCTGAGGGTAGAACAAGAAGCAATGGGTGGAAACTAATCAAGGAGAGAAACAACTTAGAACTGAGGAGAAATTTCCTGACAGTTAGAACAATTAATTAGTGGAACCAACTTGCCTCCAGAAGCTGTGAATGCTCCAACAGTGGAAGTTCTTAAGAAGATGCTGGACAACCATTTTTCTGACGTGGTGTAGGGTTTCCTGCCTAGGCAGGGGGTTGGAGTAGAAGACCTCCAAGTCCCTTCCAACTCTGCTATTCTATTCTAAAACAGGCAAATTTAGTGCCAGGCTGTTCCATTTTAAAATGAAGGAGGAAAAAAGCTTTCTCCATATAAAATATTTTTGTCCCAGAGTAAGTGGCATTGGATTAACTTTCCTCTTGACTTTCTTGTGGTGAGTTGGTCATGATAGCTTGGTAAAGGGGTGGACTCAAATAGACCCAACTGGCTTCTTGCAACATGAAATGATGCAACCAAGAACAGGATTTCCTTGCACCTGGTGAGGAGCTAGATGACCGGCTCCGGGGTTTCACACAATTGTAAGTGCATGGGACAATTGGTCTCTTTAACACTCCTCTGCAAAGTTCAGCGTTGCTGTAGGTTATGAAAATTCCCGCATGGAGAAGAGATGACTGCTTGTTTGCCAAATGAGCAGAGCTTAAGAAGGGGCCTTATCAACTGTTTAAATGATCAGAGAAGAATGACAAGGCTTGAAATGCAAGTATTAAGTACTGTACAGAAATGTTCGGTCTATGGAGCTTCTCAGTCATCCAGGTTATGGTTGTCCCAAAAGGTGCTTTTTCAGGCGGCAATTGGACTTTCTTGTTTCTTTTTTTTTTTTTTTTTAAAGGCATTTCTGTTCTGCCCTCACTATACATTAGTCTGTCTCAGTGGTGGGTTTCAAAAATTTTTCGAACCTACTCTGTGGGTGTGGCCTCCTTTGTGGGAGTGGCTTGCCAGCCATGTGACCTGGTGGGAGTGGCTTGCCGGCCATGTGTGTGTTCTCTCTCTCTCCTCTCTCTCTCTCTCCTTCCTTTTGTTTTTCTGTCCCTTTTTCCTTTTTTTCTTTCATCTCTCTCTCACTTTTTCTTTCTTTTTTCTTTTTTTTAATTTCTTCCTTTTTTTCTCTTTCTCTCTCTGTGTGAGTCTGTCTGTATGTGTGTGTGTGTGTCAGTGGTGGGTTTCACCTCTTCTCTTCTGTAGGTGTGGCCTGCTTTCTGGGTCCACTGGTGGAACCTCTTCTAACCGGTTTGGTAGATTTGATGAACTGGTTCTACCGAACTGGTGCGAACTGATAGGAACCCACCTCTAGTCTGTCTGCAGCTCAATATGCAGCTAAACCCACCTATCTTCCAATAAAACAGACCGTGTGGATCTGAATGTTTTATTGAAAGAACAGGATTTGGTGAAACCAGGAAAAATAGGGATACATATAACGAGACCCAAATACAAGATAGGCAGTATTGAGTTACTGCTGAACATAACAATGAATAAATACAAGCAAATTAAATCTCACAGAATGGGGTTTGTCCTTAATCTGTACCACAGATTTAAGATGAAATTTTTCTTTGTGCTTCTGCCTTCTCCAAATGCTAAAGGAAATGGAGTCTGGCTTCCCAGCGTGCACTCGGTTTGAGAGTGCGGGCTGATGGGTAAAATGGGTGGGGTCAGCTTCAAATAATATACTTGGTATTTGTCTCTCAACCACTAGATGGGACTAGAGAGCAACAACAGTATATAAAAATCGCATGTTAGGGCATATTTATCCCTCTGGCCACTAGATGGGGCTAGAGAACAACAACAGTGTATAAAAGTTATATGCTGGGGCATGACAGTTTCCAAGAAGCTTCTTCATCTCTAACCCGATGATGGTCAGGTGAACCCACCTTCCAGTCAGAGCTGAAGAAGCTTCTTGGATAAGAAGCTAAATGTCTTCAAAATAAAAAAAAACAAGAAAGTCCAGTTGCCTCCTGAAAAAAGCACGTTCAGTCTTATAACAGATTTGCTTGATGTTCATGTAACGTGACCATATATTTTTCTCTCTCTCTCTTGGATTCTCTTACCTTTGATTGTTGTCATGAATCTTCTATTATTGTATTTACAGCAATACTTGAAAAAGGGCAGCCTTTCAGCAGGGGAAGCTATCAAGCAAGCTTACGGTAAGCCTGATCGATCTAAAGTAATCTTTGAATTTAAACAAGAACATATGGCAAAAAACATTTGATAACACCTACCTGTGTGAAGGTTCGAAACCATTAGAAAAGGAAGTAGATCCACATCGATGGCTATAAATAATGTAGTGTTGAAATTCTCTTTGTTCTTTACAAGTGCTGAAGCAGAAGCTTCTAGTTCTGAATAAAGATAATATTGGTAATAATGGATCCCCTCCTTTCCATTTGATGATACTGTTGAAGGGGATGTCAGGTGTGGAGTTCAGTCTTATTTTGCAGAAAATACTATCCCAAGAAAAGTGTCTGGTTTTTCCCTACCCACGTCCTGCATTTCCTTTGAATTCTTCTTGGACCATCGGAAAGGGAAAAGGAAAGGAATTGGAAAAATACTAGATCTAGGATAGTGTTTCTCAACCTTGGCAACATGAAGATGTCTGGACTTCAACTCCAAGAATTCCCCAGCCAGCATTCGCTGGCTGGGGAATTCTGGGAGTTGAAGTCCAGACATCTTCAAGTTGCCAAGGTTGAGAAACACTGATCTAGGATATATAAGGATGAAAAAATGACAGTATATAACCTATATATTGACATTGCCTTGAAAGCATCAAAAATATTGTAGATCAGAAATACTTTTATATTTTCAACAATCAAAATAACTCAAATTATATGATGTTTTAGACACCTCAATTTTAAAGATTTTTTTTAAAAGTTAATTTATTGGGGGGAATCTGAAAGTTTTATTTTGGGATGATGGAGCCCTGGCCCAAGAAATGGTAGAGAGTGTGATGTCTTCTCCCCCTGGATACAGTAACCTGACCTTCTCAATTTCCTTACACACCTAGACAACGGGGATTTTAGAGGTGTTTTTTTTTTTAAACCCTCTCTTAAGCTGCAGTTGTGTGAGAGACATGGAACTTTAAAAAAATCATTTATACCAATATCATGAATTCAGGCCATAAATATTAAGACTGTGTGCACTATGTATAATTAGTATTAGTATTAGTATTTAATAAATTTATAGGCCGCCCAATCCCGAAGGACTCCGGGCAGCTTACAGAAAATACATTTTTTTAAAAATAAAGAATTAAAAAAGACAGAGAAAGACAGATTAAAAACCACATCATGCACTCAATCTAGTCGGGGCTGGACCTCAGTCATGAGGTCAACAGCCCCAGGCCTGCCGGAACAGCCAGGTTTTGATAGCCTTTCGGAAGGCCATGAGAGTGGGCAGGGTCTGGATCTCTGGGGGTAGTTCATTCCATAGGGTTGGAGCGGCTACAGAGAAGGCCCTCCCTTGGGGAGCCACCAGCCGACATTGTCTGGTTGGTTAATACTGAAAGGGGAAGGTACTTTGGATCTTTTGTAGATGCAGTACCTCCATTTTTTTTCTTTTTTAGGAAAGGTCCCTTACTTTATCCAGGTTTCTGCGCAAAACTGGGGGTGGGGGGAAGATTGGGGATTGCTGCCATACCAAGTAGATTCCTCAGGAATATTAACCTTTTTTTTTGGCCTTGAGGAATTTTTGTCACTTAATTGGGTGAAAATGAGATACTCTGGATCTCTGGATAGCAATAGCAATAGCACTTAGACTGAGATTTATATACCGCTTCACAGTGCTTTACAGCCCTCTCTAAGTGGTTTATAGAGTCAGCCTATTGCCCACAACAATCCGGGTCCTCATTTTACCCACCTCAGAAGGCTGGAAGGCTGAGTCAACCTTGAGCTGGTGAGAATGGAACTGCCAAACTGCTGGCAGCCGGCAGTCAGTGGAAGTAGCCTACAGTACTGCATTCTAACCGCTGTGCCACCACGGCTCTTAGCTGATGACTTAAACTGAACCATGAATCTCAAATATCAGATGCAATTAGAATAACAGTGGCATCAGAACAAAGCTCATGGTGGCATTTCATATTATATAATAAAATTGTACGATGAATGCATCGTTTCCTGAACTCCCGAGACAGACAAGAGTGTGATTGGACTTTTCTGTTTTGTAGAGCATCTCTTCGACAGCGTTCCAGATCTCAGTTGTCCAACCTAGTCCCTGACCATCCAGGATCAATTGTAGGATCTTATTCAGAGCACAATTGTAGCCTATCTCACTATGAAGAAGATGGAGGACCATTTGAAGAAGATGGAAGACCATTTATCAAGGTCAGTCAGAGTCACTGCAAGACCAAGAGAAGCTTCTGTTTTATGTTCCTTGGGTCGCTTCTCATCTCATGACACCAGACCTGGCCTCAGTGATACTTTTGTTGGGATCAAATGATTGCAAGTCGTTCTTCTGGAGGCCTCCAATGAAGAGTCTTTGGAAAATGTAATTGGTTCAAACGTAGCAATGACAAGATTATTTGAGCGTTACAGATTGGGATAAAATATCACCCTGTTCCTGTAAGTGCTGCAATGACTATTAATTTGACTGTAAAGGGGCTGTGGTGATATTAAAGGTCTGCATTAGGTTGGTTCCAGGAAGCTGGGTGGGGAAGGACAAAGAAAAGGCTTTCTTGGTGGCTGCACTTAAAGGGGGGAGGGCTCTTGCCAAAATCCGTGTTGACAACCTCACCTTTGTTAGAAATACTGCCAGGTGATTCCCTCAAAATCTAAAGATCTATAATGAAGCAGAGATGTCTGCTGGTCTGCAGGCTTTCATAAAAACAATGAAAGCAGCATTGTGCCACTATCTCACATCCTCACCCTTTTATGTATGTGTGTGGGAGATGACCCCGTGTGCAGAAAAGAGGCAAAGGCTTTGCATCATAATGTTGCAAGCTGCTTTCCTTATTTCTCCTCTCCTTTGGATTTCATCCTGAGGAAAAATTGCAGGGTGGGGGGGAGGGCGGTGATGAAGAGCCATTTGCTTTTTTCCTCGGGTAGTAACAGTCATGAATACTAATGTTTCTCTCTTTCCTTTTCCAAAGGAACGGATTCATGAAAAGGTTGAGGAAGAAGTCGCACCTGCTAACGTGACCAGGATTTTGAAGTACAACGCTCCAGAATGGCACTATATGGTGCTCGGATCTCTTGGGGCAGGCGTCAATGGGGCAGTCAACCCTCTCTATGCCTTGCTCTTCAGTCAAATTCTTGGAGTAGGTCCAATGACTAGTGTCCTTTGCTTTGTAATAAATGATACTGAGCATCCTATGTTGTGCAGGAAATGGTGTGCAATGGGCTGACATAACAATTTCCTTTCTGTTATTTTCTCTCTCTCTCTCTCTCCTCTCTCTCTCTCTCTCTCTCTCTCTCTCTCCCTCCCTCCCTCCCTCACTCACTCACTCACTCACTCACTCCCTTACTCGCTCCCTCTCCCTCCCTCTCCCCTGAAGATTTCAGAAAATTTTTGCAAGCCATTACTGCATGAATTCACACATCGCTGTAAGCTATAAAGTAGTTTCTTTGGTTTGTGCTATAGTCCTGTAGTTTGTAAATTGTGGCCTACCACTTAGGGTGAAGCTGGACTCTTGCCTAACATGTGGCTTATCTAAAAAGTCACTGTTTAAAAAATGTACCTTGATGCAATGGGGAAGTCTAACTGCTGTGCCTGCGTATAAACAAAGACACGTTCTGAAGAAAAGTTTCAGACTGGTTCTCCAAGCAGGCCCTGTTATCCTGCCAGCAGTATTTTAGAGAAAGAAGGAAAGGACAATGTGACTGTTTCATTAATGAGCTCCAGATCAAAATGAGTCTCTGGAATGTAGCTGGCAATTCAAAATTCTGTGGAAAAGCCCATGTTTATCTGAAGGCTAGTTTTCCTGTCAGTTTTGCTTTTAGCACACGAGGAAGCAATCCTCTCATCTCAATACAATTCAGCAGTTTCCCCCCACCCCTCTGTCTGCACAAAGATGTTAGAGATGCTATTTTGGGGTGAGAGGCAAGACACACATGTGGCAAGACCTGTATGATTAGAGCTCCTAGCACTTTCTTTTTTCCTTTAAAGTTTTTGAAAGTGGGAGATTAGACATGGTTTTTATTTTATTATTATTTTATTTTTATTATTTTATTTTATTTTTATTATTTTATTTTATTATTTTATTTTTATTATTTTATTTTTATTATTTTATTTTATTATTTTATTATTTTATTATATTTATATTTTATTTATTTTATTTATTTTATTTATTTTATTTATTTTATTTATTTTATTTATTTTATTTATTTTATTTATTTTACTATTTATTTTACTATTTATTTTATTATTTATTTTATTTTATTATTATTTTTTTATTATTTTATTTTCCCCAGTAAGTAAATGGGCAAGAGGGGAGTAAATGGCAAATTAGGAGCCCCTGTGGTGCAGTGGTTAGAATGTAGCATTGCAGGCAGATTCTGCCCACAGCCTGGAGTTCGATCCTGACTGGGTTCAAGGTTGATTCAGTCTTCCATTCTTCTGAGGTTGGTAAAACGAGGACCCAGATTGGTGGGAGCAACATGCTGACTAAACAACTCAGAGAGGGCTGTAAAACACTATGAAACAGTATATAAGTCCATTGCTTTTGCTAAATGTCTCCACTTGATGAGAATTCAGGGACAATTTTATTCCTATGGTTGCCAAAGAAAAGGGGGGCAGATTGACCTAATCACCCTGCTGGATTTTCTTCTGACGAATCATTAAGTGTTAAACTTTTAAAGGGCTTATGACTTTCTGATTCTCTCTACTGCTGTCTCTTACTCCTCTTCAGAGCTGCATGGCTTTATCTGATCCAGCATTACTTTCTTTGAACTTACTGTTCTGACCTAGGCTTCCCGAGAGCATGAAGCCAACTCCTTATCCTGACAAAAACCCTTTTATTAATTTACTGTGAATTCTGCTCATTCACATTCAGCAAAGTCTTTCAAGGCAGAATTTACAGTCACAGACCTTATCTGGCTTGGAGAGCTGACAGGCCGATATCTGCAAAACCTGGCAAGGTGTCTGAGAGAGTCACGGACCAATTAAGTAAACTAATTGCCATTTGCTCCTCTTTTATTTCCTCTGGGAGGGGCCATTCATCGTCCACCTATGGCCTTACTTGACCTCTGTTCTTTAGTTGTTCCCTTCGTCTGGCAACTCTGCGCATGCGCACACTGGGAACAGCCTCCAGCTGTTCTTCTGCCTCACTGAAGTCTGACTCCAAAGACAGCTGATAACTGTCAGATGGCCTTGGCCCCATCTCTGCCTCCAACAAAGAGCCCTCATCAGAGCCTTCCCCGACTCCAGGACTGCTCCATGTTCCTCCCCAACCTCCTCACTATCCGAATCTGCTGCCAGCTCTGCTGTCTGCTGGTGGACCAAAACACTTACTAATAATGCCTGCCTTCTCAACAGATGCACTTTTCTTCTGGTGTATTTCATAAGGAGTGGAGTGGGCGTAGTGTTAGATTTCCTAGAACCACAGCAGTGGTTCAACAAACTTTCAGTTTTAACACTGGATATATCTAGGATGGGATAATAGCAATAGCAGTTAGACTTATATACCACTTCATAGGGCTTTCAGCCCTCTCTAAGCGGTTTACAGAGTCAGCATATTGCCCCCCAACAACAATCCGGGTCCTCATTTTACCCACCTCGGAAGGATGGAAGGCTGAGTCAACCCTGAGCCGGTGAGATTTGAACAGCCGAACTGCAGAACTGCAGTCAGCTGAAGTAGCCTGCAGTGCTGGATTTAACCACTGCGCCACCTCGGCTCTTAATATGCTGTAAGAAAGATGCCCTCCAACTGGGAAGGGGTCAGAGAGGAACAAACAAGATAGTTACTAGCATGGAAGGAGCATGGTGGCTCACGTGGTTAGGATGCTGGGTTGGAGGTTAGCAAGCCCATGTTCAAGACCCAGCTGCTGCCGTGGGGGTGAGCTCTCATCCTTTGCTGCAGCTCCTGCTGGGTACATGGAAGGAGCCCCCAACTGGGCATCTTCCGCCAACAGTGATATCCCTGGCTAATATTTTCAACCTAGAATTCCCTCGAGTGACTAGCATGGAAAATATTAATACTCAGATTCTGCTGTCTGACATTCATTCCTTTACACCCAATGATGTGGCCAGCTCTGTTTACAAACCATTTCAAATGCCATGCTGAAATGAACAATGATTAGACTACACAAGCATGTGTTTTTTCTACATCGCTGTGCCCTTTGGCCTAAATGCGAATTGAAAACTCATCATGTGCTTTCGACGGCACAAACTTAACGTTGAATCTTACCGAATTTCCTTTTCTTTCCTCAAGACCTTCTCTGTGACTGATGAAGAAGAGCAAAGAGCTCAGATCAACGGTGTCTGCTTGCTCTTTGTGGTTGTTGGACTCGTATCGTTTTTCACCCAGTTCTTGCAGGTGATGACAACCAAATAACATTCTCAGCCTGAGGGTGCCATTCACGGGTGAAATGCAGCAGGTTCTGACAGGTTCCGGAGAACTGGTAGTGGAAATTCTGAGTAGTTCGGTGAACCAGTAGCGGAAATTTTGAGTAGTTCAGATAACCAGCAAATGCCTCCTCTAGCTCGCCCTAGAGTGGGGTGGGAATGGAGATTTTGCAGTATCCTTCCCCTGCCATTCCCACCAAGCCATGCACACCAAGCCACGCTACACCCCCCCCCAAACCATGCTACGCCCACCAAGCCACGCCCACAGAACCGAAAGTAAAAAAAAATTGAATTTCACCACTGGTGTCATTCTCTTGCTACTCTCTCCCTGCCCTCCCCCCTCCCTTGTTTTTTTTTTCTTTTTTGTACATGTGGACGGATGCTTAGTTTTATACTTGTCAAAAATCCTTTGCAGGGCTATACGTTTGCAAAGGCGGGAGAATTGCTGACACGGCGCCTAAGGAAAATTGGCTTCCAAGCGATGTTAGGCCAAGAAATTGGTTGGTTTGACGACCATAGAAACAGCCCAGGGGCCTTGACTACGAGACTAGCAACTGACGCCTCTCAAGTTCAAGGGGTAAGAGATTTTATTTAATAGTCGTTTCCCAAACCATGCAATATGGTTTGCTTCAGAATGAAGGAAAATAATAATTGTTGCTGGCAACTGTGTGTGTTTTGGTAACCTGATAAAGGAAGAGTATACAATTTGAGTCCCTCCCGGGGCCGTGGACACAACCTCCACTGTAGTTGTAATGTTCCCAATGATTTATAATTATTAATGGGATAAAACAAGAAGCTTTCAAGGCATTATTAATACAAGATATGCAGATCTCTGAAGCATCTAAAGCCCACTTCTTGTTGCAGCTGTAAATCTGTATCTTCGTTTTAACCTTTTCATCAGCCAGTGGAAGGCTTTGTTTGATTTATTCTGATTTATTTTATTAAACCTTTCTCGCCTGTTCTTCTGCGGCAAATGCCGCTACTCAAAGCAACTTTATAACATTTAAAATGATGATTTCATCAAAACAATCATGTAAAACAACGAGAGGAGACAAGGCTAGCCATTAAAACCCCATTGTAAAATTATTATCTGCCCCTCCAAGGCCACAAAACAGTCTTCTAACAACCGGGTGGAAAAATGAATGAGGAAAAAGATCAGCTGGTAATTTTGGGAGCAATACTTTCTATAATATAAGGCCTTTGTCTTCGCTCATTCGTTCACACCGAGGCTCCCTAAACTGTTTGTCTATTGCAGTGTCTCTCAACCTTGGCAACTGGAAGATGTGTAGACTTCAGCTTTGTTGAGGTCTACTGGAATTTATCCTCCCTGACAGGAGAACTTTACAGCCTTTTCAGGGAAAGAAAAAAACCACATTTTCCTTAATCATCTTCTATAGCATAAACATAGGGAAACCCACATTTTTCTCCTTTGAAGCTCCACTTCTGGTCTGAAGTTGGGAGCAAGACATTCTGTTTACATGCAAGGAAATAGAACAACTATGTGAGTAGACCAAAGTAGTTTATTGTTGACCGCTTCTTGATTCAGTAAGACTATTACCAGACTGACTATATTCTCTCAGGAACAGGCAGATAAAGGCTTCAGTAGTCTGGCCTTTGCCAATTCCTCCCATGGAGAGATTCCAAGCTAGACTAGTTTTTTACTCTAGCTGATGATTCTACCACCGTAAAGGAGACTTTGGACCAATTTTGTCTTTGCTACTCCTCTTGTGCAAAGCTATGGTTTTCCCAGTTGCAATGGGAACTATGGTCTTGAAAGTTGGACCATAAGAAAGGCTGAGCACCAAAGAATGGAGGCCTTTGAACTATGGTGCTGGAGAAGACTCCTGCAAGTCCCTTGGACTGCAAGGCAATCAAACCAGTCAGTCCTAGAGGAGATCAACCCTGACTGTCCTTTAGAAGGCCAGACCCTGAAGATGAAACTCAAGTACTTTGGCCACCTAATGAGAAGGAAGGACTCCCTGGAGAAGAGCCTAATGCTGGGAAAGATTGAGAGCAAAAGAAGAAGGGGACGATAGAGAATGAGGTAGCTGGATGGAGTCACCAAAGCAGTCAGCATGAGCTTATATGCGCAGAAGCACCTGAGTTCCTCCTGCAGCTGCCACTACCGGTTCGACCGAATTGGGCCGAACCAGGAGCAACCCACCTTTGAACTGAGCCCAAAATTGTTAAGTGAATGTCTTCCATTTTACGACTTTTCTTGCCACATTTGTTAAGTGAATCACTGCAGTTGCAATTGCTAAATTAGTAACATGGCTGTTAAGAGAATCTGGCTTCTCCATTGACTTTGCTTGTCAGATGGTCGCAAAATGACTCCTGAGCACTACAAATATGAGTCCATTGTCAAGCATCGGAATGTAAATCGTGTGACTATTAGGAAGGTGCCATGGTCCTAAGTGTGAAAAACGGCCATGAGTCACTATTTTCAGTGCCATCATCACTTTGAATGGTCGCAAAATGAACTGTCGTAAGTCGAGGACTTCCTATACATAGGTGAGAAAAATAAAAAGAGCTGGCAGTAGGTCAGATGGAAGCCATGATCTTTTCATTCTTCCACCGTTTTCTACTAATGGCGCCTCCATGCTTTTCATGAGAGAATAAGGCCAGCCTCAGATACTCCAAGATGGCTGCAAAATGGCTCACTCCCGTCCATGTAAAGAAATGGAGTGACTTTCAATGCCAGTGTCTGAGTAACAGAATGGAGTAAGGCAGATGGTGGGACATACACACCCCTGTCCTGAAATATTGTGTTGCCTCTCTGAGCTCTCCGGCATCTGCTGCAGAGAGCCAAGCCTGGTCAGAGAGAAGCTTTTTTTTTTTTTTTTGCCTTTATTTGTATGCCGCCCTTTTCCCTAAGGGGACTCAGGGCGGCTCACAATTCAAAAGGGAGGGGGAAACCACAAACAATAAACAATACAGCATATTAAAAGAGAAAAACGCAACAATCACACCATTCGAGTGGGGCTATAATCTTAACCCCAGGCCAGCCGGGACAGCCAGATCTTTACAGCAGCGCGGAAGGATTGGAGGGTGGTGAGGGTCCGAATCTCCACGGGGAGTTCGTTCCAAAGGGACGGAGCAGCCACCGAGAAGGCCCTCCTCCGGGTAGTTGCCAGTTTGCACTGGCTAGAAGATGGGATTCGGAGGAGGCCTAGTCGATGCGATCGAATCGGTCTGGTGGAGGTAATTGGCAGTAGGCGGTCTCTCAAGTACCCAGGCCCACTACCATGAAGGGCTTTATAGGTGATAAGTAGCACCTTGAAGCGCACCCGGAGATCAACAGGTAGCCAGCGCAGCTCGCGAGGATAGGTGTTACGTGGGTGAAGCGAGGTGCACCCACTATCGCTCGCGCGGCCGCGTTCTGGACTAGCTGGAGTCGCCGAATGCTCTTCAAGGGCAGCCCCATGTAGAGCACATTGCAATATTCCAACCTAGAGGTCACAAGGGCACGAGTGACTGTTGTGAGGGCCTCCCGGTTCAGGTAGGGACGCAACTGGTGTACCAGGCGAACCTGGGCAAATACCCCCCTGGTCACAGCTGACAAATGATGTTCGAAGGTCAGCTGTGGGTCCAGGAGGACTCCCAAGTTGCGAACCCTGTCTGAGGGGCATATAGTTTGACCCCCCAGCCTGAGAGATGGAGTACTTGGCCAATTCTTGGGAGGGAAACACAACAGCCACTCGGTCTTTTCTGGATTGAGCACAAGCTTGTTGACCCCCATCCAGTCTTTAACAGCATCCAGCCCCTGGCTCATCACATCCATTGCTTCGTTGAGTTGGCTTTGGGTGATTGACTGATTGATCTCCTTTCTTTCCTAGGCAACCGGCACGCAGATAGGCATGATTGTGAATTCCTTCACCAATATCGGAGTGTCCATTATTATCGCTTTCTACTTCAGCTGGAAACTCAGCTTAGTCATAACCTGCTTCTTGCCTTTCTTGGCCTTGTCGGGAATGGTTCAGTCTCGAATGCTGACAGGCTTTGCATCTCAGGACAAGAAAGCAATGGAAGCTACCGGAAGGGTAATGGGCTTTATTTCTGTTTTACTCTTAAGACTGACTGAGACGATGAATAACTGCTTGAGGAATTGCCTTGGTTAGGTAATTGTATCTATATCTCTCCCTCTCCCCCCTCTCTCTAGCTCTATCTATCTATCTATCTATCTATCTATCTATCTATCTATCTATCTATCTATCTATCTATCTATCTATCTATCTATCTATCATCTATATCTATCTATCTATCTATCTATCTATCTATCTATCTATCTATCTATCTATCTATCAATCTATCATCTATCTATCAATCTTCTATATCTATCTATCATCTATATCTATCTATCTATCTATCTATCTATCTATCTATCTATCTATCTATCTATCTATCTATCTATCTATCTTCTATCTATCTATCTATCTATCTATCTATCTATCTATCTATCTATCTATCTATCTATCTATCTATCTATTTATTTATCTATCTATCTATCTATCTATCTATCTATCTATCTATCTATCATCTATATTGGTCTTATTGTATTCGGGTCTTTTCCCATGTAAGATTGAGATTGTCTTGGCAACATTTCGGTGAGGTCCCACTCGCCATCTTCAGGCTGGTGTTTTCAGCTTGGTGCTTGTGTGAGTAAAGCATGGTCAGAGCTGCTGTCTTTCTATAAATCTTGGTGGGGTGTGCGTGTGGAGTGCTGGCTTTGTTGCTGTAAGTGGGTTGATTGGCTGCATTCTGATTGGTAAATGGAGTTGATGTTTGTAGATTGGCCGGCTGTTTCGTATCATCCTCTGTGGGGCTGAGGTGCTGGCTGTGTGTCTGTTGTTCTTTTGTGTTGTAATGACCTGGGTGGTGGTTGGGGCTTGTTTGTTGACTAGGGCTGGTTTCCAGATGTTTGGTAGGCGGGAGGTATCATCACGTTTATTCATGTTGTGGGGGTGTTTCTCTATTTCGATAGCTTTCATAATTATTATCGAAATAGAGAAACATCCCCACAACATGAATAAACGTGATGATACCTCCTGCCTACCAGACCTCTGGAAACTAGCCCTAGTCAATAAACAAGTCCCAGCCACAAAAACCAACACAGGAACCAGAACAACACAGGACACCATCAGCAATCACCAATCATTATTGAAATAATGGATGTTCACGGATTTTAATTTTTGAAGGTATAGATATACAGTGCAAGTTGTCCTTGACTTACGACCACAATTAAGCCCAACATTTCCTTTGCTAAGCAAGACAGTTGTTAAGTGAGTTTTGCCCCATTTTCCAACCTTTCTTGCCAAAGGGGTTAAGTGAATCACTGAAATTGTTAAGTTAGTCACACTGTCATTAAATCTGTTTTCTCCATGGACTGTGCTTGTCGGAAGGTTGCAAAAGAGAATGACAGGACCCCCGGAACACTGCAACCGTCTTAAATATGAGACAGTTGCCAAGCATCTGAATTCTGATCACAAGACCATGGGGATACTAAGTGTGAGGACTGATCATAAGTCTCTTTTTTCAGTGCCATTGTAACTTCAAAGAATCACTAATGAAACTGTTGTAAGTTGAGGAGCATCTGTAGTTACATTGAGGTAATTATTGACTGAGAAACAGTTTGGTCTAATAGTTAAGATATAGAAACCAGGAAAGGGTGAGGTCTGCACTTGCCTTAGACATGAAAGCTTGGGCCAGTCCCTTTCTCTCAGTCCTATAAAGAAAGCAGTGGTAAATCACCCAAAATATTGCCAAAAAAACAACAGGGACATGTCAATTTAGGGGGGCAAAACCTCACTTGGAGCCTTTGATACCTGTATATAAAGTTTTTTGTTTTTTCATTTTCATAATATATAACCACATGTATACTATTACATAGCCAACATCGTATTGTATTATTAAATGTTCACATCAACTCCCCAAAACAATTATTGGCTCTTCTGCTCACCATACACCATATCTGTACCTTATCTATCCCTTTCTTCTCCCTTTCTCCTCCTCCTTCTCCCTCCCTTCTTTCTTCCCTCTGTCATCCTTCTCTACTTCCCCTTCCTCTTCTTCTGTCTCCCCTTTCCACTCCTCCTTTCTCTCCTCCTCTTCCTCCCCCCCGCCCTCTCTCTTATCCCTCTCTTCTTCCCTACCTCTCTCCTCTACTTCCCATTCTTCATCTCATTTACTTGGTGTATTTCAGCTTCTGAGCGAGCCCCATTTTATGTTGATGGTATTTCTTTTCAGTATATATATTTAATTTTAACATATATCTTCCTCCTTTTTTTAAAGAATAGAACAAAAAAGTAAACATACATAGTCATTGTGCTTTTAAATACCAACCCATTTCTTAGGATCTTGTCATTTGCACATTTATTTTGAATAAGTGGAACCAAATATTGGGTGAATGTGATTGGCACATTTTCTACAGTTTCTTTATCTAAAGTTCCTGTTCCTTTCTTGAGGCAGATGTTCCTTTCTTACTGCTGCTTCAAGGAAATGCAGAGAGGTGCCATGTTTGTGCCCTTCAATACATCCTTTTGCCTTGCAAGCAGAGGTGGGTTCCTACCGGTTTGGACTTGTTCAGCCAAGTTGATAGTAACTCATCCTGTCACAGCTCTGAACCAGTTCTATCGGTGGCACTATATGCGCCACCATCTTGTTTTTTGCTTCTGCCCATGCGTACTGCGCAGGCATGCATAGCGCACATCAAGCGCATGTGTGCAAAGCGCGTCCTGAGCAAATCGGGAGTGGCAGCAGCCAGAACCCACCCCTGCTTGCAAGTTTGAAGTGCTTCATAGTCCTGATAAAGGAGTCCCTGCAGATTTTACTTGCAAATATTTACTTTGCCAACTAGAGGGGGCAGTGCCCATCTCTCTTTCAAGGCCATTGAGCCAGCACTGTCCGAAGACATTTCCGTGGTCATGTGGCCAGCACGGCATCGCAGAGTGCTGTTACCTTCCCATCAAAATGGTACCTATTTATCTACTCGCATTTGCATGCTTTTGAACTGCTAGGTTGGCAAGGAGGGAGCTCACACTATCATGTGGCCCTCGGGTCTTGAACGCCGGCTGCCAGCTTTCCAGCCGAAAAGCCCAATGTCTTAACCACTGAGCCACCGTGCCACCATAGTCCTGGATAGTCACAAATAAATTCATGTTCTCCAATATTCTTCTTGGATGAGAGAATGTCTAGATCTCAGTGAAAGAAGCAGTACCTGAATGGTGTTTGGATCTAAATGTTCCCACATTAATCATTTGTTGCTGGTTAGATGCCATCCTCATTAGCATTTCCAGCGTAGGCAATATGTGCATTAAATAAAGAATACCAAGGCTTGCAATTCTGGGGATATATGTGGCAGAACATATATATGGCATATGACTCTCACCTTCTCCCATATACAAGTCAAGGAGTCGCTTGTGCAAATCCATGTTGTTGTTTTGTTCTTCTTCCTAGAGGAAGCTAAAGGCCTAAGTGTTTCTTGTTTAGCATTTTCCTTCTTTTCTTTTAATGCTGCATTAGGTTGGTTCCAGGAAGTCTGCACCATCTGAGCAATTAAAAAGAGAGAGAAAAAGAGAATCACTAAATTGGACAAAATGCCGTCTTTCCGCTCATCTATTTTTAAATTCATTTTTAGCAGCATTACAATTAACATTTATTGAGAAAACAGTTATTAACTGTAATGTTATAGCTAAATGAAATAGCTTTAAAATGATATCATTTCCCGCCTGTCCCCACTGATAAAGATGATCTCCACATACCCACGTACAATATTTGCAAGGGAGGTAAAACAAGTTTCTGAACTCGAAGGCTTCGAACGCTTTCAAAATGTAAGAGCTAATCTATCCATTTTTATTGTATTTATTGATCGCATTTAGAAACTACCCATCTCCCTGACAGAGAGATCCTGGGTGATGTACAAATGTTTCGAAACATGAAAACCGAATTCTAACTAGGGCAAGAATGATGAAAAATTTAGGTTTGAAATTCAAAATAGTTTGAGACACTTTGCTGCCAAGGTTTCCATCTTGAAAGTAGAGTAATTTTTGCCACAAATCATGTGCCACTAGATAACTTCCTTCATGCACTCTTCATGCTGAAAAAAACTGTTAGGAATAATCCCGTGTTGTGAAGAAAAGATGGTTGTTGGCAGAACTAGAACAATTTTCAACCTATTGAGTCTTCCACTTACGAACACTTGTTTAGTGTCCTTTCAAAGTTACGAGGGCAGTGAAAATAGTGACTTCTGACCATTTTTCACAGTTACGCGGGGTTCAGCATCACATGATCAAAATTCAGGTTCCTGGAAACTTCTTAGTGCCATGAGATCACCATTTGTAACAGAGGTGGGATTCAGCAGCTTCTGACCAGTACTGGAGGACTGATAGCGGAAATTTTGAGTAGTTCAGAGAACCGGCAAATACCACCTCTGGCTGGCCCCACCCCATCTAGTCTCTGCCTCCCAAGTCCCAGCTGATCAGAAGGAAATGGGGGTTTTGCAGTATCCTTTCCCTGGAGTGGGGAGGGAATGGAGATTTTACAGTATCCTTCCCCTGCTGTGCCCACCAAGCAATTCCCACAGAACCGGTAGTAAAAATTATTGAATCCCACCACTGATTTGTAACCTGCCCAGCTGGCTTCTGACAAGCAAAATCAGTGGGGGAAGCCAGATTTGTTTAATGACTACTTGATTCCCTTAACAACTGCAATGATTCGCTTAACAACAGTGGGGAAAAAAGGTTGTAAGGTGCGGCAAAACTCACTTAACAGCTGCCTTGCTGAGTAATGGATATTTGGGATGCAACTGTGGTCGTAAATCGAGGACCACCTATAAAGGTATATTCCTAGAGGCAGGAATTTTAACCATTGCTCAGCTTAATAAGGATACATGTCTTGTCTACCATAAGATCTGGATGTAATTTTATTTTGGTCCTCGCTCCTTCCTTCTTTTTTCTGTGTTATACAATAGAATGGTTAAAAACTATATCCTGAATTCCAAAGGATATATTTGTTCTCAGACAAATGTGGTACCAGCCAAAGTTCTGGGAAATGGCTGTCTAACTTATGATCAGTTTATTGTACTTCAGCTATGGTGGGATTCTTTTTTTTTTTACTGCCAGTTCTGTGGGCGTGGCTTAGTGGGCATGGTGTGGCGCCTTGGTGGGCGTGGCAGGGAAGGGATACTGTAAAATCTCCATTCCCTCCCCACTCCAGAGGAAGGTTACTGCAAAATCCCATTTCCTCCAGATCAGCTGGGACTCAGGAGGCAGAGAATAGATGGGGACGGGGCCAGTTAGAGGTGGTATTTACCGGTTCTCCAGACTACTCAAAATTTCCACTACCGGTTCTCCAGAACTGATCGGAACCTGCTGAATACCACCTCTGACTTCAGCATAAGGATACAAAAAAGGGAAAGGGGTTTGGAGAGCACCTTTATGAGCCTGGGTCTTAGTTTAGATTTTCTGAAAATGGAAATGATATAAAAAACAACACCTTTGTGAGCCTGAAAGAGCAGCCATGCTCCTGGCTAATGTGAACAACTTGAGCACAGAACGAGTAGGGCGAGTCAGCCACAGCTTGACAAAGTTACGTGCGGATAAACAAGGTGTGCCTGTAATTCAGATGAAAGAATTCGTGCCACATGCTACCAATTACAATAATAGTTTTGACCCAAATAGGGAAACTCATCTCCGGAATAATTATAGTTCGAGACTGAATTCAGTTTTGGCTACAGCTGGAAAGTAGGTCTGGCCTCTTCATGGGAAGCCAACCAATGAAGGGTAATGGATCAGAATTGGAAATCAGTTTTTAGGACAGTGTTTCTCAACCTTGGTGACTTTAAGTCCTGTGGACTTCAACTCCCAGAATCCCCCAGCCAGTATGCACTGTAAAACACTGTTTTAGGAGAAGCAAAGAGTTAAGGCTGAAACGTTCCCCATATCTATTCAGTAAGACAGTTGCTCAATCTAAGGAAATGGTAAGACTGGTGTTGCAATCCCAACATGTGACAGGATGAGGTGGAAGGGAAACATGTTTAAAGATATGGGGAATGTTCTCACGAACAGTTATATAATATAATTTAAATATGAATTCAGCTGACATCAAATACCGAATTTTCCCCACTCCTGGCCCTGCTCACTTCTTTGACCTAAACTTATCTATTTTTTATAGTTATTCTCACACAAGGAAGGGGGGAGGGAGGGAGGGAGGAGAAGGAAGGAAAGGAAGGAAGGAAAAAAGAGAGAAAGAAGGAAAGAAAGAGAAAGAAATAAAGAAAGGGAAGAGAAGGAAAAAGAGAGAGTGAAAAGAATGAAGGAAGGAAGGAAGGAAGAGAAAGAGGAAGGAAAGAAGAAGAGAAAAAGAAGGAAAGGAAGAAAGGAAGGAAAAAAGAGAAAGAAAGGAAGGAAGGAGAGGAAGGAAGGAAGAAAAAGAAATTAAGAGAAAGAAAAGAGAGGAAGGAAAGAAAGAAGGAAGGAAGAGAGCGAGAGGAAGGAAAGAAGGAAGAAGAGAAAAAAGGAAGGAAAAAAGATAAAGAAAGGTAGAAAGGAAAAAGAGGGAAAGAAGGAAAGAAAGAGAAAGAAATAAAGAATGGGAAGAGAGAGAAAAAGAGAGAGTGAAAGGAAGGAAGGAAAGAAGGAAGGAAGAAAGAGAGGAAGGAAAGAAGGAAGAAGAGAAAAAGAAGGAAAGGAAGAAAGGAAGGAAAAAGAGAAAGAAAGGAAGGAAGGAGAGGAAGGAAGAAAGGAAGAAAGAAAAAGAAATTAAGAAAGAAAGAAAAGAAAGAGAGGAAAGAGAGGAAGGAAGGAAGGAGGGAAGAAAGAAAGAAAGAGAAAGAAAGAAAGAAAGAAAGAAAGAAAGAAAGAAAGAAAGAAAGAAAGAAAATCTCCATTATCGTTTGCGGTTAGCAGGCTTACATTACAGCTGGAAGGTATCTTAAACATATTATTCTTCTGGAGTTGCCAAGAGGCAGATTCTTGGAGACAAAGGAACAATAAATTAATTAGCATTTAGCCTGGTGTTCCATAGAGACCATCTGAGCCAGCTGTGGATGGTTTGATGTCTGCTTTGGATTTGCCGATTCCTACTTCGGATGTCATGCAACCCCTGCTTTACTATGTAAAAATCATAATTCTGTAGTTCTCTAAAGTGGGTATAATCATTCACAACCTTTCTATAATCCTTAACAGATTTTTCTTTTTCTTTGGGAATCAGATTTCCAACGAAGCCCTTGCAAATATTAGGACCATAGCTGGGATTGGAAGGGAGAAAACTTTTATCGATGCCTATGAGAAGCAGCTAGAAGTCCCCTACACAGCGGCTATTAAAAAAGCGAACGTTTATGGAGTTTGTTATGGCTTTGCCCAGTGTGTTTTGTTCATAGCCAATTCTGTCTCTTACCGATACGGAGGATTTTTAGTCGAAAAGGAAGGACTTCACTACAGCTACGTATTTAGGTAAGAAACCATCCCCCCCCTTACAGAGGTACCATTTCTTCAAACACCACAGAATCTATGAATTCTCATATGGTTACAGACAAATATCTGACTGGGAAAGCTAAACAACGTTCAAAAAGATGAAGAGGGGAGGATATAAAATATTGTGAGCACTAAATAAAGAATGGTCCTCCATGTCAGGAGTTATTTTACAAAGAAGTGCAAATAGAATAAAATAGCAGAGTTGGAAGGGACCTTGGAGGTCTTCTAGTCCAACCCCCTGCCTAAGCAGGAAACCCTATACCATTTCAGACAAATGGCTACCCAACATCTTCTTAAAGACTTCCAGTGTTGGGGCATTCACAACTTCTGGTGGCAAGTTGTTCCACTGATTAATTGTTCTAACTGTCAGCAAATTTCTCCTTAGTTCTAGGTTGCTTCTCTCCTTGATTAGTTTCCACCCATTGCTTCTTGTCCTACCCTCAGGTGCCCTGGAGAATAGCTTGACTCCCTCTTCTTTGTGGCAGCCCCTGAGATACTAGAACACTGCTATCATGTCTCCCCGGTCCTTCTTTTCATTAAACTAGACATATCCAGTTTATATGTTTTAGCCTCCAGTGCCCTAATCATCTTGGTTGCTCTTCTCTGCACTCTTTCTAGAGTCTCAACCAGAGAGGGTATTCAGCTGGTTCTATCCGGTTCGAGTGAACCAGTAGCTGTGGCTGTGGTAGGCTCCACCCACCTGCCCAAACATAATGTGTGACCTTCTGTGCATGCGCAGAAGGTGGTGCATATGGCAGATGGCGGTGCGCATGTGCAGAAGGCAGTGCATGTGAGTGAAGTGAGTGAGTGCGTGCACCCACTCACTCACATTTGCAAACCAGTAGGGAAAGTAAGTAAATCCCACCACTGGTCTCAACTTCGTTTTTACACCGTAGCAACCAAAATTGGATGCAGAAGTGTGGCCTTACCAATGCACCAACGTGTAATTTAAAATCAAATTCTGAAGACTAGGCAAAAAAGGGAGGGGGGCTCTAATTTTTACTTATCAGCTTCTCAGTTCCAATTTGCTGATCCTGGATGGCAACCCAACCAGAGGCTTTTCACCTGATTCAACAAGGCTTTTTTTATATGTATGTATGTATGTATGTATGTATGTATGTATGTATGTATGTATGTATTCCCACCAATCGGGCTCTGTCGACCCTTGGGACTGGCGTCCCCTTGGGTATATCCAGCCGAAACAGCTTCCATGGATCGCCGAAAACAGTGGCGTCAAATTTCCATGGAAGTCGCCTATACCCACGATGGGTGAAGAGGCGTCAAGTACAAGTACAAGTACAAGTACAAGTATGTATGTATGTATTTTGTGTTATAACCCCTGGTATGCCTCCCTTTATTTATTTATCAGCACAAATGCAACACGTATGTATGTATGTATGTATGTATGTATGTATGTATGTATGTATGTATGTATGTATGTATACACACACAAACAAAGTGTCCTGCAAACTGAGACATGTCTTTTCCAATTTCAGGGTGATTTCCTCCATTGTTACTAGCGGAACCGCTTTGGGAAGAGCGTCCTCTTATACTCCAAATTATGCCAAGGCTAAAATAGCAGCCGCCCGTTTTTTTCAGCTGGTGGATCGGATTCCCCGAATCAGTGCATACAGTGACGCCGGAGAAAAATGGGTAAGAAAATAATTGCTGTTATTCGAATCACATAATTGTAGGATTGGAAAGCTGCAAAGGTCAGGCAGTTCCCTGCCGTCCTCGAGCAAACGAGATTACAGTGTGCTGTGTGTGCCAGGAAATGAAGGGGAAAAGAGCAAAGTGTCCTGGCATCTCTCTGGTGGGCACAATGTCAGCTCAGTGTTGAGCAAATAATACATATTTAGACAATAGTGAGGCACTCTGGTGCCAAGGTTGGATGGTATAATATTTGCTCTTAGACACTGTGATTATGGCTTGACTCTTTCAGTCCTGTTCTTTATATCCCAGAAGACATAATATCCACAGAGAACTGCTTGGTGTAGTAGTTAAGGTGCTAGATCAGGAGCAGGAAGTGTCAGATTCTAATCCACCCTTGGGCACAGTAACCAGCTGCATGACTGTGGGGCAGACATCATGTCTCAAACTTGGATAGGGAAGTCAAAAAACACCTATTTGCACTGGAAACGTATGGTAGATGAGCCACAATGGCACAATGGTTAGAGTACAGTACTGCAGGCTACTTCTGCTGCCTGTCAGCTGCCTGTAATTTGGCGGTTTGAATCTCACCGGCTCAAGGTTGACTCAGCCTTCCATCCTTCTGAAGTGGGTAAAATGAGGACCCAAATTGTTTGGGCCAATATGCTGACTCTGTAAACTGTTTAGAGAGGACTTTAAAGCACTTTGAAGTGGTATATAAATCTAAGTGCTATTGCTATTACAATATTTGATAATAATAGCCATGGCAACTGATATATTTTTTTTAATGAAAGTTTTGGATAATTTTTGCTTCCCAATGCCTGTCTGGTCCCTTATCAAAATCTGCCTACTCGTTTCCAATTTTATTCTAGTCCTCCCATTAGAGAACGTCTTAAGTCACTTTCAGATGGGATTGTCCTCAAAACACCAGGAGAATTCATGCAACAATTATAGTCAACCAGTAAACCAAATTAGCAACGTTGTGCACAAGAAATAAAACCAAAACTGAAGTACAGGGAGTTCTCAGTTAACAACTGCTCTGTTTAGTGACCATTCAAACTTAACGATCATGCTGAAACAGTAGCTGTACAACCAGTCCTTGAACTTACGACTGTTGTAACATCCTTATGTCATGTGACCAAAATTCAGGCGCTTCACAATTGCCGCTTCACATTTGTGATGGTCACAGCGTCCTGTGGTTACATCGTCACTATTTGCAACCTTCAAGGCTGTCTCCTGACAAACAAAGTCATTGTGGAAGTCAGGCAGAAAGTCCCAAGTGGCGGTCTAATGATGTTAAAGGATTCGCTTAACAACTGTATCAGAACTGATGTTATAAATTGAGCACGGTTGCATGATGTCTCCCTTAAGGATTGAATTGTTCGATCATGGAGTTGCTCGCACCAGTTGCAGTCATTGTGTGAGGATGACCTGTAGCCGAAAATAGCAAATAAACCTAAAAATATCCTGTGCAAATGTCTTTATTTTGTAGGTCAGGATTATAGATTTCCTTTCAGTGATTCTGCATCAGGGCAGAAAGAAGCGGTAGTTATGGGGGGGGGGGTTACCTTGTAATCTGATAAGTCTGCCGGAAGCAATGTTTCGTTGTGCCTCTGGTTGGGAGTACTGGCGGAATTAGCCGCCCAGCTCAGTTGCCCCATCAGCAAAATGGGGGAGAGATCACTATCTAGAGGACAGAAACAGCTATTTTACCTCTATTAATTCCCATCACACCCATACACCTGTGGTGGGTTTCAATTTTTTTTAGAACCTCTTCTGTAGGTGTGGCCTGCTTTGTGGGAGTGGCTTGCCAGCCAGGTGACCGGGTGGGAGTGGCCAACTTGTAAAATATGGTGAAACTCACTTAACAATGCTCTTGCTTAGCAACCAAAATGTTGGCTCAGAAACTCTGGCATTGAAGTGTGCAAGTCTTAAAGCTTGTACCCCTAACCCTTTAGAAAAACCCCAGGGATGTTCTAACTTGACAGCTTTAAGACTTTAAGGTTTAGATAGGACTCTTAGAGGCAGGCGGGGTGATTGGTGAGCCAGCCAATCAGGGAGCGGCGGGCGGGTCAAGCGTGGTGCGCACGGGCGGGGGGAGGGAGCTGGAACTAGTTCTAAATGGCACGGTAGATTTGTGGAACCTATTCTATAGAAGAGGTTAGAACTGGCAGGAACCCATCCCTGTCATGGTTCACTGACAAAAGGGCGACCAACAAAAGCACGCCCAACTAAACTGCGGTGACAAAACCGCGAGTTCTGAACCGCGCCAATGAATGAGCGCTGAATCGTGCCGACAGAAGGGCGCTGTAAACCTAACCCTAACCCTAAACATAACGTTAAACTTAACCCTAAACCTAACACTAACCCTAACCCTAAACGTAATGCTAACCCTAATCCTAAACCTAACCCAAACCCTAACCCTTACCCTAACCCTAAACCTAACCCTTACCTTAACTTAAATCGCTCTTCTGTTGACGCGCTGTTGTATATCGCCCTTCTGTCGACACGCTGTTGTCGACGCACTGTTGTCGGCGCGTTGATGACGTCGCGGTTTTAACGACACGGTTTTGTCGGTGTGCTTTTGTTGTGCGCGCTTTTGTTGGGTCACGCCCTGACACACACTCATCATTAAAGCAGTCTCAGGGGATGGGAGTTTTTCTGTGCTCCACTTTCAAAGTGCGCTTTTCCTTGTTGCGTTGTTTTGAATGCCCCGGGCTTCAGCCCTTCAATTGGTTACAAGTTAACCCCAACAGTTCATTCTCTATTTTGCAGCAGAGTACCCCTCAAAATGCACGGACACACACACACACACACACACAACACACACTTTAATTAAACCAGTGCTTTCCATGCTCCATAGACCACTTTCATGGCAACCTTTTGCTATTATACACATTATAATGAATGCCAGCAGTAATGGTTGCTGTAAGGGTTAGGGTTTCCCAAACAGTGAGATGTACCTCCCCTCTGGGAGGAGGTTTCAGAGTATTTCTAGCAGGAATTCTGCCAGATTCTGTAACCGCTTTGTTCCCTATTCAATCTGTCTGGTAAACTCTCAGGATTCTTTTTTCTTACCATGTACATGCATAGAGCTGAACTAGACTGTGTTGTTTCCCTGTGTCATGTGAGCATGTGGGTATATGCATATTTGTTTGTTTGTTTGTTTGTCATGTTTATGTAGTGTATATTGGAGGTGATAAAAAAAAGGTGGTGACCCTTTGAGAGTTGTATGCAACTAAATTTCATTTTAATGTATGCCGATTAGTGTACATTTAAAGCAGTGGTGGGATACGACCCGTACACACTGGTATGGGTGTACCGGTGCCTGATGGGAGCACCAGTTATTGTTCTGGTATGGTGCTCTAGAGGGCTCACCTGCCCACCCGTTCTCCTTACTGGTATTTGAGCCAATTGGGGCTTCCGCACATGCGCACGGAGCGTACAACGCCTGTGCAATGCTCCGCCAAGCAGCTGGAGCATCACGGAGCATTGCAGGCAGTAAGTACGCATGCGCTGCTGCGCACATGCCTGTGGTAGACCCCTGGCCCTGTTGCATCGTACCAGTTGTACCGGGATCTTGAACCCACCACTGATTTAAAGTGACAATAAAGCTATTCTATTCTATTCTATTTTATTCTATTCTATTCCAGAATAGAAATGACAATCATTAGCTTCCTAAGAGTCATTTGCAAATTCTGAAGCAGGATTTTCTTTTTGTTGTTGTATAATCAGGATAATTTCCATGGAAGAATTGAATTTATCAACTGTAAGTTCACATATCCATCTCGTTCTGATACCCAAGTGCTAAATGGCCTCTCGGTGTCTGTGAATTCCGGGCAGACCCTTGCCTTCGTTGGAAGCAGCGGATGTGGGAAAAGCACCTGTGTTCAACTTCTGGAGAGGTTTTATGATCCTGATGAAGGAAAAGTGGTAAATAGCCTTTGTTGCTTTGATGACATAAAAGTACTAATAACTGAATATGCAATTCAGTCTTCAAATATCAGCTGTACGTTCCATGACCTAGACTGGTGCTTCTCAACTTTGGCAACATTTAAGACCTGTGGACTTCAACTCCCAGAATTCCCCAGCTGTCCACAGGTCTTAAAAGTTGCCAAAGTTTAAAAACATGACTGCAGATTAACAATGCCTCTTTTTTTTAAAAAGGCTATTTGAAATCCTTGTAATAATCCTTTTAATTCCTTATAAATACGCATTCCCATCAATCAATTTCTCAGTGCAGTTTCCTTTGCAATAATAAAGATGTGCAAATTAATTTATATATATCTAAACACATTACCCATTTCATATAGATGCCTGTTTCATTTTTAGGGACTCTGGGCAGCTTACAGTAAAAGAAATGGAACACATAAAATACACTGTATAAAAAGCAAATAAAAATAAAACATGTAGTAACCAGGTATAAAAATAAATGAAGAAAAGAACACTATGTATGTTCACCCCTTATAAAGTTACTTATAAAATAATAAAGGCATGATAAAAATTAAGTCAATCAAAAAATAAAACCAACAGGGGTGGGCTTCAAAAATTGCAGCAACGGGTTCGCTGCCCTATTGCTGGGTGGGCATGGCCATGGTTGGCGTGGCCTTGTTGGTCTCCTGCACCACAGCAGTGGGGAGGGGCACTTTTCTCCATCTCCAGGCTCTGGAGGCTCCTCGAGCCTCTGGGAGGGCGAAAACTCTTCCCCTGGGCACCAGAGGCCCTCCGGAGGCCAGAAACAGGCCTGTTTCTGGACTTCCAAAACCTACAGAAGGCCCTTTCCCCCACTCCCCGGGCCTCTGCGTGGGCCCTGCACTTACCTGGCACGATGAACAGGCTGTATGGAGACTCCTGGGAGAGGTGGTGTGGGAGGGAAGCAGCAAGGCGGGTGGGAGGGACCAGCCAGGAGTGGGATTTGGAGGTTCGCCAAACCACGCAGAATCTTTCCTAGAGGATTGCTCAAACCCATGCGAACCCCCAGCAGCCCATCTCTGAGAACCAATCACCCACACAACCAAGAAGTCTATGTCATGCCCAAGGCCCCAGATTCAGGCACAAAGCTACATTTTTTTTAAGGTCTTACAAAAAGCCAACAGGGATAAGACCAATCTAATCTCTCTCTTTCTGGGTCCTGCCAGCCAACACTCTCTAGCACATGGTACCCAGAGTATGTTCTTTGTGCCAGATTTGGTGGAAGCAGTTGGGGGAGATGGTCCTATAAATAACCTAGTCTTTTGGGGGGGGGGGGTTGCTTTGATTTTTTAAACTTCTCATTGTACAATCCTGATATTTCCCAATGACTTTCCATCCAAGCACTAAATAGATCTAATCTAGTTTAACTCTTTGAAGATCAGGTAGGCTGGCCGAGGATTAGCGTGGGATGATAGATTGCATAGAATAGATTTCACATGTCAATATTTGGTTTTGCTTCTCCCACATAGATCATGTAGGTAAATTCAGCAGAGACCAGTGGTGGGTTGCAGGTGGTACGCCCCGGTACAGTGTAGTGGAGCCTGCCCGGAGCACTGGATACCATTCCGGTACAGTGCTCTGGAAGGCCCACCCACCTGCCCGAGCTCCTTACCAGTCTTTGAAGTCTTCGGCACATCCGCGCACTGCGTGTACTGCGTCTGCGCGATGCTCCGCTGAGCAGCTGGAGTGTCGCGGAGGCTCATGGAGGGGCTAAGATGCATGTGCGTGCACTATGTACCGGTTGGAACGGGATCCGGAACCCACCACTGGTGGAGACCTTCAAATATCTTTAATTCCAGAATTAGACATGGGTGTCCACAGGGGGCAAATGCCAAAACAAGTGTCGTGTGCATGCATGCATGGTTGTGCCACATCACTCATTTTATCATTGTGACAAAAACCCTGAGATTCTGCAGGGCTCTTAGCTTGCAAATGTATTTTTTACGGATGAACAGCCATGCAATTCCTCACACACATTGTGGTGCTTAAATTGCACACATATCAGCAAATACAAGCAAAGGTTTGAAAAAGAAATCTTAATTTTGTAACCAAAGACGTTTGGTGTGTTTTGTGTTTTCGATGTACAGCTGATAGATGGCCGTGACACCCGGCAAGTAAACATCCACTATCTTAGATCTAAAATAGGAATAGTTTCTCAGGAGCCTGTGCTGTTTGACTGTAGCATTGCCGACAACATTAAATACGGTGATAACAGCAGAGAAATATCTATGGATGAAGTGATAACAGCTGCCAAGAAAGCCCAATTGCATGAATTTGTGATGTCACTCCCCCAAGTAAGTGCCATTTTTAAAACCCTATGTTATAGAAAGAAGAACTGGTATGAACATTCTCTTCACTGTTGATTTAACATATTGCTCGGTGGCTAAGACGCTGAGTTTGTCAATCAGAAAGTTCGGCACTTCGGCGGTTCGAATCCCTAGCGCCGCATAATGGAGTGAGCTTCCGTTACTTGTCCCAGCTTCTGCCAACCTAGCCGTTCGAAAGCATGTAAAAATGCAAGTAGAAAAATAGGAACCACCTTTGCTGGGAAGGTAACAGTGTTCCATGTGCCTTTGGCGTTCAGTCACGCAGGCCACATGACCACGGAGAAGTTTGAAGAAGAGTGTTGGCTCTTTGGCTTTGAAACAGAGGTGAGCACTGCCCTCTAGAGTCGGGAACGACAAGCACACATGTGAAAGGGGAACCTTTACCTTTATTTTATTTTGTTTGCTAGAAAACGGAGAGTAGTTCGCCCTCGGCTTTCATTCCTTCTATTGTGAATTGTTTGACTTTCTCACCTATAGATCTATATCTAAGATAACCTAATTCAGGAGTCCCCAATCCCCAGTCTATGGACCGGCACTGGGCTACCGCATGTCAGAAACTGGGCCACACAAACAAGTGTATTTGCAGGGTACAGAAAGAACATGAAACCATGCCCCCTCCAGTTCGCGGAAAAACCTCTTTCCACGGATGTAGTCCCTTGGTGCCCAAAAAGTTGGGGAACACTGGCCTAATTTACTGTCCCAGTTAGATTTGCTCACTTCTTTAGAATCCTGGAATCCCCTTGAGAATATCTGCAGCGTTTCTCTTGCTTGTTTCTTAATTGACTAATCGCTACTGGAAAGATGACCAAAAATCCAGCCACTGAATCACAAGTTCCAAAAATGTGTTCTCAGAACTATGAAAGAATTGTTACATTCCAACTGCATGCCTTAATCATCAAGTCTTTTGAAGTGTGTTCATGAAGAGTAGGAAGCCACGCTCTTAGCTTAATCTCTCAAGGGGTTGTTGTGAGGATAACATGGGAACCAAAATCCTGTCTCCTGTCTGTTGTGATTGGCGGGATAAAAATATCTTGTTAATAAAGCAAAGGAGCCCTTTAGCAGACCAGAATTTAAAGCTATGTGCCTTTTAATGGTTTCCCACTGAAGAATTAATCAGGACAAACTTTGGACCTCAGTTAAGGCCATGTTGTGAACTTCATGATTTATCTTCAGCCCTGGGGTCTCCGGGTGGTCTCCCATCCAAGCAGTAACCAGGCCTGATTTGCTTCACTGTTCCCAAGATCAGCTAACTGGTGTCACTTGCTGTGACTATAGAATCTCTGTGACTGTAGAATCTTTTGGATAACATTTACCCTGGTTAAGCCAAAGCTCATTCTATCTAATAATATGTCCATTCATTTTCTTTAAAAAAAATCACTCAGTGACTTTTCATGGCTTATTTATAAAGCATTCCGCTAAAAATACCCAGTTTCAATAGAAAAAAATCAACACAGAATTACAGTAATAATAACACAGAGACTTTTTTCAGTTTGCTTCTTAATTGAAGTTTGCTCTGCCCATAAAAAAAGGGACGCGGTGGCTCAGTGACTAAAACACTGAGCTTGTCAATCATAAGGTAGGCAGTTCAGCAGTTCGAATCCCTAGTGCTGTGTAACGGAATGAGCTCTCATTACTTGTCCCAGCTTCTGCCAACCTACCTGTTGAAAAATACGTAAAACAATGCAAGTAGAAAAATAGGAACCACTTTGGTGGAAAGGTAACAGCGCTCTGTGCACCTTCGATGTTGAGTCGTGCCGGCCACATGACCATGGAGACATCTTTGGACAGTGCTGGCTCTTCGGCTTAGAAATGGAGATGAGCACTGCCCGTAGAGCTGGAAATGACTAGCACAGATGTGTGGGGGAAACTTTATCTTTACCTGCCCATAAAATAAAAGAATGTTAGAATAAAAGCGATGAAGTAGCTTCATTTTCTCACCCTCCCTAATTGTATTTTTGTTCTTATGGTAAACAAAATCAGCGAGCCAATAAATATTGGGGGGGGGGGATTGTTTTTTGCAGCAATATGAAACCAATGTTGGGTCTCAGGGGTCCCTACTGTCTCGAGGGCAAAAGCAGCGCATTGCCATTGCACGAGCCATCGTTCGAGATCCTAAGATCTTGTTACTGGATGAAGCAACGTCTGCACTGGATACAGAAAGTGAACAGGTAAATGAACCTAGAGAAAGAAATGCTGAATATCAAGAGGCAAAAACAATTCCCTTTTATTATGTTATTCATTTATAGTTATTCATGCCCACAAAGCCACGCCCACAGAAACGGTAGTAAAAAATTTGAATCTCACCACTGGACTAGAACTCACGGTCTCCTGGTTTTTAGGCCAGCACTTCTATTCAGTACTATACCAAACGGGCTCTAAAATAATATTACTGTGTTTCCCTGAAATTACGACATGTCCTGATAATAAGGCCATGCCACATTTTTCTGGTGGGCAAAAATATAAGCCCTCCCCCGCAAATAAGCCCCCTGGACAACCCCCCCACTTCTGGCCAGGCAGAGTGCCGCTCACCAACTTAGCGGTATCCCGAAGGTGCCAAGCCGCGGGAACCGGGGGGGGGAGGCAAAGGTGATCGCGTTGCTTAGCACCTTCGGGATACTGCTAGGTTGGTGAGTGGCTCTGTGCCCAACTGAAGAGAGGGGTTGCTGGGCAGCTGCTCTCTTGCGAGCAGGCTGCCTCGTGGGCGAATGGCTGTGTTGTGCTGTCGCAGCACCGCAACACAGCAGCCATGAAGTGACCACACTCATGAGCAGCCACCCGACAAACCCCCTTTCTAGCTGGACACAGCACCATTCACTGACCTAAGGGAGACAATTAGTTCAGTCCTGCATTCTTGCCAAGTATTGTGGCATCTGTAAGATGTCGGCTTGGCCACTCTCGAAGCCTGACAAAGGTTGGTAATTGTGAACTAACTTGTAGGCCGGAACTTTGCTGGAGAGGAATTCACTGTACATTAAATAAAAGGGGTTTATTGGAACGAAGACTCAGCTTCGTGCTGCTGGGGAAGCCTAGGTCAGCACAACAACTAAATTGAGTTGATGAACGCCTTTCCCAAAACAAAGTGACCTAGAGAGACCAATTGGCTGTGTTCATATTCATATAACCTGTCGTGATGACCATGTCATGACTCCTGCTCTTTCTCTTTTTCCACTTTCCCCTTCAGACTGTGCAGGCTGCCCTGGACAAAGCTCGAGAAGGCAGGACCTGCATCGTCATCGCGCACCGCTTGTCCACCATTCAGAATTCGGACATCATCGCTGTCATGTCTCAGGGAGTCATCATTGAGAAGGGCACTCATGAAGAACTGATGGCCCAGGAAGGGGCGTACTATAAACTGGTCACCACGGGGGCACCCATTAGCTGAGCCTCTGCACTCCCTAGGGGAGGGGGGGTTGTGTTCATTTTCTTAAGGGACATGCTAAAACCATTATGAACGTATCAACCAGCAAAAGACGACTGTGCTGTGATATGGAATGATGTACCTCTGTGGGCACAACCACTTTAATTGAGAAAGTGAAGCCCTGGAGGCCGGCTTTTGACTGAGCTGTCCTCTCTCAAATCACTGCAACTGTTGTGAAGAAAATGGCAGCCATCTTCTGGAGAAGTGAGATTACACATGAAGAAGGCTCAGGAAACTTTTCAATAATGAAGTGCCCATAGGTTATTTTTATATCTATTTCCATTGCTCCCGAATTTGCAATACCAAAGAAGCCTAATGAACTTCGTTGTGGATCCAGAGGGAGGCTTCATTCAACATTCAGTGCAAATGGTGGTGGCATTGAGCTGTATTTCCTTACTGCTCCATCATCATCATCATCATCATCATCGCGCCCTCAATGATTCTGGTTGGTTCCCAACAGCCAAAGAAATGACAATGAAACCAATAAAAATGAATAAAATAAAATAAAAGATGGCAAGGGAGATAAAGTGAGGGATCTCTCTCTCCCTTACCAAAGACCTCCCTTACCAAAGATCCTGATCCTCCTAGCTTCTAAACAACAGTAGAGTAGGGGACCATCCACATCTTGGAGGACTCTCGCTCCAGAGGGCAGGTGCTGCAACAGAGAAGGATGTATTCACCGTTGTGATGGGGAAATACGAGACACTGATTCTTACATCCATAAAAGAGCAATATTGAAACCTGACTCTGCGAATCTCTAGGGACTCCCTTATGTACAGTATATAATGTCTTCTGTGTGTAATGGTTCTCTGCATGGTGTTAAAAGCACTTTGGCCAGATTACAAAATACAATTATTCTATTCGCTGCCAGTGAGACAATTAGCCATTGCAACTTCCCAAAGGGTCGCCATTTTCTTTTGCAGGGAAAAAAAAAACTCTTTACAAAATAATACATTTATTAATGTATATTACTGTCCGCTAATCCAACACCTACAACAAATAGACTGAATGCATCTCACTTCTTAGATGAGTGTCCCATTAAAGGGTATTTGATAGAGAAAGCCTGATTACTGTGTATAGGACAGAAACAAACAACAGTGGGGAAAAGAATAAAAACTCAGAGAATTAGGCAGCAATTCAGACCTGCTACTTTTAACGTGCACGGAGAAACTCAACGGGAGATTAAACCATGCTTGAGAAATAATGTAAGCAGGGGGTAAAGACTGTTATTAAATCAAGCAGTTGTACTTTATTGAATCCCTTTATCCAAAGCAGCTGAATCAACTTTGTCAGTGGATTCCTAAGGGGCCTTTTGCAGTCTTGCTGCCTTACATCCTTCAACGGGAGATCCTTACAAACCAGGCCAAAAACATTTCCATACAAGAACCTGTACTCTACTGCTGGAGTTCATTCTCTAGTGGCTGAAGTTTCTTTGTCAAAGTTGCCTTATCTCAAAACAGGACGGGACAACTCGCCGTGGCCAACTTGTCACAGGACAACGCGTAGGACAATTCAATAATTCAATTTAATTATTTAAAATAATGTAAAAAAAATCATTTTAGTTTTTGTCATTTACATTTTATTTTGTCCCTCCCTTTGCAGCCTTTTTTTTAAAAAAATGATTCTGTTTCTTCAATATTAGTGTAAATCTTGTTCCGCAGCAAGTTGCTCCGCAGCAAGTCGGCCGTGGCAAGTTGTCCTGTGGCAAATTGGCCGCAGTGAATTGGCTGCAACAAGTTGTCCTAAACCCAGGACCAAGCCATGCTCTGTGCTAAACCCTGTCCTTGTGTAGACCCATAAACCAGAGGAAAACTGGAAAATCAACAGGGCTGTTTCTGTCAGTGCTGTAGAAATTGGAATGCCGGGTGGGGGAAGGTGTGTGCTGGAAGTTCGCATGGGTTTGGGCAATCCTCTAGCTAGGATTCTCCCCAGTTGGCAAACCCCCAAATGCCACCCCTGGCTGGCCCTGCCCAGCCCTCCCCTCCCAGGAGTCTCCATGTGGCCTGTTCATCATGCCCCAGGTAAGGGCAGGGCCCACACGGAATCTCGGGGAGGGGGGAAAACGGGCCTACCGGATGTTCCGAAAGTCTGGAAACAGGCTGGTTTCCAGCCTCTGGAGCCCGGGTGAAGCATTTTCGCCTCCACGGAGGCTCAAGCAAAGCTTCCGGAGCATGAGGAGGGCGAAAAAAGCCCCCCCCCCACTATGGTGCAGGAGGCTGACTAGACCACACCCACCATGGGACACGCACACCTAGCAATGAGGCAGCGAACCCATTGCTGCAATTTTTGAAGCCCACCCCTGTTGGAATCTTGTGAATAAAGAGGCTTGAAATAACTGATAAAGGCAAATAGCAATAGCAATAACAGTAGACTTATATACCGCTTCATAGGGCTTTCAGCCCTCTCTAAGCGGTTTACAGAGTCAGCATATTGCCCCCAACAACAATCCGGGTCCTCATTTTACCCACCTCGGAAGGATGGAAGGCTGAGTCAACCCTGAGCCGGTGAGATTTGAACCGCTGAACTGCTGATCTAGCAGTCAGCCTGCAGTGCTGAATTTAACCACTGCGCCACCTTGGAGGTGAGGAAGGTAGCTTGTTCCTAGATTACCCTAACCCCGGGCTCCATTTTTGCTGGCAGAGGGCTGCAGGAAGCGGTTGAGGTCAAAAATAGGGCCTGAGGGGCTTTGCATGCCCCTTCAGCTCTGTTTTCACTGGCAGAGGGCTAGCAAAACAAACTAAAAATAAAACAAAAGGAGAATCGTTTCCCTTTTTGCATTTGAACATGCATAAGGTGACCAGACATCCTGATTTTGGTGGAACAGTCCCTCTTTTGAACAATTTGTCCCGCGTCCCACGGTGTTTTAAAAAAGTTCCGATTTTTTTTTTAAGCACGAAAGGAAAAATCTGCAAAAATTCACGGGGAGCCCCGGGGATTGTTCCTTGCAAAGCATCATGGTCGCAGAGAATGCAAATGAAGGTGCTTATCTCCCCGCCCGGCTCCGTGTGCTTGTATTCAAATCGGAGCCACGCTGAGTCCCATTCAGAAGGCGGAGGGACACTGTGATTTTTTTTTGTTTTACCTATGTTCTCACAACCATGCAAAGGTGGGTTTTGTGCTACAAGGATCTTTCTTTCCTTCTTTCCCTGTCTGTGGTTCCGATTGCAGTCATCCTTTGCTTCAGATTAAAGCACCGTTTCTCATTCCTTGCAAAACTGGGGAAACGGCAGGGCCGCCTCCCTCCCCTCTTTCCTTGCAGCACCCTCGGTTGCAAAATGTTCCCCTGATTTGGTTTATATGTTCGCAGCAATGCGATCCAACAAATAGGAAAGTTTTAATAAGATCTTCTGACTTTATTTGGTCTCTGCTGCCCCCCCCACCCCCAACCCCATTAGCCCTTGGGTTTTGTCCCCTCCCAAGGAGAGAGTGGGAAGGAGAGGAAGGAACGAGGGAGGGGGGAAGGAAAAGAAGAAGGTAGGGGGGAAGAAGATGGAAGGAGAAAAGATGGAAGGAAGGAGAAAGAATAGAAGGAAGAAGGAGGAAGGAGAAGGAGGAAGATGGAAGAAGAAAGGAAGGAAGAAAAAGAGGAAGGGGGAGAAAAGAAGGAAGGAGGTAGGAAGAGAAGGGGAAGAGAGAGAAAGAGCAGAAAGACAAAGAAGATGAAGTTGATAGGCAAGAGGAAGTAAGAAGGAAGGAAGAAAGAAAAAGGGAGGGAGAGAGGAAAGAAGAAAAGATGGAACTAGAAAGGAAAGAAGGGAGGGAGGGAGGAAAGGGGAAGACAGGGAAAGAGCAGAAAGAAGGTAGAAGGTAGATAGGCAGAAGGAAGGAAAAAGGAAGAAATAGGAAGGAGGTGAAGGTGAAAGGATGGAAGGAGGATGGAACAGAAGCGAAGGGGAAGAGAGAGATGGAAAGAGCAGAAAGACAGAGAAAGTAGATAGGCAAAAGAAAGGAAGCTGAAAGAATGGAAGGAGGAAGGAAGAGAAAAGGAGGAAGGGAGTGAGTGAGGAAAGAAGAGAGGATGGAAGGAGAAAAGAAGGAAGAGAGGGAAAGAGCAGAAGGTGGATAAGGTGAAGGTAGATAAGCAAGGGGAATGAAGGAAGAAGGAAGGATGGAAGGAGGAAGGAAAAAGAAGGGAGGGAAGGAGGAAGGAAAGAAGAAAATAATGGAAGAAGAAAGGAAGAGAAGGGGAAGAACAGAAAAATAAAGAAGAAAGGGAGGAAGAAGGGAAGGTGAAAGGATGGAAGGGGGAAGGAAGGGAAGGGGAAGAGAGATCTAAAGAGCAGAAAGACAGAAGGTAGATAGGCAAGAGGAAGGAAGGAAGGAGAAAAAATGGAAAGGGAGGAAGGCTAGAAGGAAGAAAGAGGGAGGGAGGGAAGGAAGGAAGGTGGAAGGAAGGAAGGGGTACTTCCACTTGTAGGCCTGGGACTGAATGCAGGAGGAGTCTCTCCATAGGATCAGCTGCTCCTCTGATCATGGTCTATGAAAATGTTGCTGCCTGCCTGATGCAAATTTAGACAGACGGTGCTTTGGGCTGCCCCTCAAATCCCCCCTTTACTCCTCCCCCTGTAGAATTCAGCCCCCTGAGTTTTGCCTTTGAGGGGCATCTAAATTAAGGTGACCAGACATCCCGCTTTTGAACAATTTGTCCCGCATCCCGCGGTGCTTTAAAGAAGTCTGGATTTTTTTAAAAAAAATTAATCAAGAACACCCCACCCCCGGTCAATGGTGTCCCTCTTTACCAATGTTAAAATCTGGTAACCTTAAGCATGCAAGTAGGGACAGGAAAAGAGAAAGGGAAAGAGGTAAAACAAAGAAAAAGAAGGAAAGATGGGAAGAGAGCAAGGAAGGAAAAAGAAGGAAAGAGGGGAAGGGAGAAGAAAGGACAATGGAAGAGGAAAGGAAAAAGAAGAGAAGGAGGGAGGGAAGGAAGGAAGGAAGGAAATAATAATGAGAGTGAGGGAGGGTCTGAGGGAAGTCCTGCCTTAGCACTTGGCTACCACAAGTGCCCCCGACACAAGTGACATCAAGCTGACCATGGCTACCTCAGCCTCCCCCCCGCAGGTCAAACACAACCCCAATGCGGCCCTCAATCAAATCGAGTTTGACACCCCTGCCTTAGGCAGAGAAAAAGTAAGTTTCTCTAGCTTTTTTTGCAAAGTTTCTGAAGGCTAACCCTATCTAAGCAAAGCAATGGTCCTGACCTTGAGCGGTCCTTACCCCTTAAAAGCTCAGACAATTGAACACATTTGATGGTCAAGAGGGGGACAAGTCACAGTCAAAGCTTAGCTGGATGCTGCCTTAAGTGAAACGGTTTAAACCAACATTAATTATAGGGATTATCATCAGCTGGAACATCTCCTCATGTACCCCTTTAAATATTACTTGATAACTCCCAAATCTTCCTACCTGCGGCAACACTTTGCCACCTCACTGGGAAACATTTCCAAAATGCCAAAAAAGGAGTATTAAATTAAAAACTAGAATCCCCTTGGGTGGCTATTAGCCATTTATTGAGAGGACCATTAACGAGGAGCAATCACTGGGATTGCAACTTACACAATTCAACAGTAGTTCCTAAATTCCTTGCTCCAAGCTAGAACTCCCCATGCATTGCAAATAGTTCACAAGGTGACATTCTAACACTTGTGGAGTGTTTCCTCCTTCGCTTCAAGCAGCAAAACAGCAGGGGCTGGTTTTGTCTCTCGCGCATCGAAGGCTCGACATCCCGTAGATGCCTCGTTTAAAAGGGTGGACTGATGATATCAGCTATCCCTTCAAACCTTCTTGCCGATGAATTAAATCCAGAAAGATTGTACACGTAACCATTGTTTTGGGTTGTTTGGTCTATGTATTCATTTAATATTGATACAGCCGCATTCAGGAGCTGAACATTGTTAAACTATGGCATTCAGAATGTGAGGCTATTGAAGAGATGTTTAATATATAAACTCAGGGTGGGCTTCAAAAATTTCAGCAATGGGTTCTCTGCCCGGTTGCTGGGTGGGTGTGACCATGGTGGGTGTGGCCTAGTTGGCCTCCTGCTCCATGGCGTCGGGACTGTTTTCACTCTCCCCAGGCCCTTACCTCACAGTCAAAATAGGCCGCGTGGAGACTCCAGGGAGTTGAGGGGGGTGGGAGGGGCGGGGTGGGGTCGGAGGGGCCATCTAGGATTGGGATTTGGAGGTTCTCCAAACTGGCCATAACGTTAACTACGGCCGAACCTGTAGCAACCCACCCCTGTATAAACTCTATTTCTATTTTCCATTGTACAGTTTGGAGAAGCAAGGGAGAACACTAAAATACAGGTAGGATTTTTAAAGAAAAAAAAATATCTGCGAAATATGGACCATTAGAATAGGCTTCCTGAAAAATCAGGAAGTGCAATTCTTACTGAAGCAATTACTTGGCTTCATATAATAATAAAAATAATAATAATATGAAGACTATGTTTACAGTCACCGTTGGGATAGACCACACTTTGTTTTCCTACCAAAATAGATCAGAGGTGGGTTCCTACCGGTTTGGACTAGTTCGGCCAAACAGGTCGTTACTTGGCAGCCTGGGTCGCTGGAACTGGCAACGACCCAGGCCTGCCATGCCCCAAACCTGTTCCCCCTATGGCGGCACCATCTTCTTTTTTTGGTTCTATGCATGCACAGAACAATTTCATTGCAAAATTAATTTATTTATTTATTCACTTTTTAAGATTTTGCAAACCTTTTTATTTGCAAATGTGCATGTACTTGGAGCGCACCGAACCAGCAGGAATGCCAGCAGCAACCCACCCCTGAAACAGATGATTTCCAAACAAAATGCTCCAGAAGAGGAAACATTTTTCAGCAGTCATAAAGTGGCTGCTGTATGCCATTTTGATTAATTTCACTTTGATGACAGGCATTTTTTGGTTAAACAAAATACTTTTTTAAAAAAAATGTAGAAATCAACAACATTCTAAAAGATCTGAACTTAGCACAGCCCCATTCTATATTATATGAAGTTTCCAAAGATTCAAAAAACTGCCTTACTATTGAAATAAAAAGATGTGCTTACTGATCATTCTCATTCATGTCATCTTTGCCCCAATCGCTTAAGATGGAACAGTTATTCCAAATCCTCTAATACCTGATAATAATTGGAGACAAGTCTTGTAAAGTCTGCAGTCTTTCTGGAAATGCCAAATTATGACCATTCCATAGCGAACATAGCTACCTGAAATAGTTAAAAACTAGTAAGATTGAGTGCCTCAGATAAGTTCCATTCCCTTTGCTCTACTTAATTAGTAGAACTAAAAGCCTGTAGTAGAAATTATTGAAGTAATACATTGTGCATTTATATCCTTGGTAGCGGATTCATTGCAAAGCACTTTTAAGTTTAAGAAATAAGAGTGTGTTTTCTTGTTGGTTGGTGATGTCACTAGTTGGGAGACAAATGTTAAGATTTCTTGCCCTTCTTTGATGCTATCTACCGCTCACTTAGAGCTTTGCAGCCAGATTTTGCAGCCCAATTTTCACCCAAGATCTAACACTTCTAATTAATTAATTCTAACTTGCACTCTTCTAATTAATTTCACCTGCTGCTATACAGGCTGGGAGAAATACATTAATAATTGCTCCCAGCAGAAGTAATTGAAGCTTTGTATTTTTATTCCAAATTAAAAATTGCCAATATGACCACATTCGTCACTTAGTTCAACCATGCCTTTAAAGTGTGAGCGCCAAGAGTAAGAAAGTATAAGCAGTAAGGAAGGTTTGAAGCTGGCTGTTCCCAAATGTTTTTGATTGACACAAGACATTATTTAAAACATTTATTTCTTCTTCTTCTTCTTCTTCTTCTTCTTCTTCTTCTTCTTCTTCTTCTTCTTCTTCTTCTTCTTCCTCCTCTTCTCCTTGTCGTCATCGTCGTCGTCGTCCTCCTCCTCCTCCTCCTCCTCCTCCCTAGCATATTCCTACAAGTGCAGAGTCTGCTTTTCAGATAATTGAGCTCTACTTTGCATGGTCAGCTGCATCTCCAGGGCACAGCGCTGTGGCTTACATACTGTATCTTTGTTGATGGTGTCTTGCCATCTCTGTTTGGGGTGCCCGCGAGGTTGCTGGCCATTGACTTCTACTTGGTAGGCTGTCTTGGCAATGGTGGAAGGTGCTGCTCTCTGGATATGTCCATACCAGCAGAGTCAGCCTTCTCTGTTGTCGAATGGTGTCATTTGTGATGTGGTCAAGGATGGAGGTGCCCAATATCTAATGGAGCATCCGCATTTCCATGGCATGGAGAGAGCTTTCAGTCTCTGTTGCTGCTGTCCAGTATTCAGTGCCATACAGTGCAACAGGCCAAGTGGTTGTCTTGTAAATCTTAGATTTAAGATGGGTTGGCTTTTGTCTGTCACATAACACACCAGTGAGTTCTCGCCAACGCATCCAGGCATTTATTTATTTGCTGCTTCCTACTAAAAACGTTGAGATTTCAAAAAAAAAAATTCAAATAATGAAAATATTAGGTCAAAATACTGGGGAAAAAATAAGATAATTAAAATATTCTAAATATATATATATAAGCGATGAAATAAGAAAGAGTCAGTGATAATGTAAAAGCAGCAATAACATATGTTTATCAGTGTGTGAGTCACCAAAAAACATATGTACGAGACGGCAGCTATATAAATTGAATGAATGAATAAATGCATGCTATCAACCTATTAGTCAAAAGCCAGGGAAGGGCGGGGGGGGAGTCTTTGCTTACTGCTAAGAAGATAATGAGAAGGGCACCAGGCATGCCTTCTTGATGAGAACATCCCAAAGCTGAAGGAGATATTACTGAAAAGTCTTGCTCTTGGATAGCCATTTAATCAGTATGAGAGGATAACTGGAACAGCCTGAATACACTGTATGCTTCACCCAGACGAGGCACTGTTAAATGGAAAGGGGGAGGGGAAGAAGGGGAAAACAGAAAAGAAAATATTAAATATATAAATATACAGCCAAAAGCGAGATATAAAGGGGGGGGGAAATATAGCTAGGATAGATTAGCGAAGGTAAGGGAATAAGAAATGATATCAAATTATATTTGGGTCAGCGGAAATACCATCCCAAGGAAATATAAACTGAGGCCGAAAAGAGACACCTACAATAATAGAAAAAAAGAGAGAGAAAGGAGGAGAACATGAAAGGAAGATGGGGAAAGAAGAAAGAGGCAAGGAGAGGATGATGGAAGGGAGAGGAATAGAGAGAGGGTAGGAAGGGGAAGAGGAGGAGCAGGAGAAAGGCAAGGGAAGAAGGAAGGGGAAGGAGAAGAAGAAAGTAGAGAAGGGAGGGAGGGAGAAAAGAAAGGGAAAATGAGGTGGTGTTACAACAGGAAGATGGGATGGTAAATAAAGCAACCCAAATTGTATATTATAACCTATTAAATGAAATAATAAATGTATAAGAATGATAAATGTATAGAAGAACAACAACTATGCGAATGTATGCTTAAAATGCTATGTAAGAGAATAAAAAAATAAAAAAACCTTCTTCTTCTTCTGACCAAGGCTTGCTCAAACATGATCATACAGAAAAGAGCTAGAAGGGATTTTGGAGGTCCTCTAGTCCAACCACTTGCTCAAGCAAGAGACCCTTCAGAGTTGAAGAAGCTTCCTGGATGAGAAGCAAAACGTCTTCAAAGAAAAAGCAGAAAGTCTAGTTGCCTTCTGAAAAAAAAAAGCACCTTTGGGATTATGGCTTGGATGACTGAGAGTCTCCATAGACAAGAGAGCCTATACCATTTCAGACAAGTGGTTGTCCTGTCTCTTCTTAAAAGCCTCCAATGATGAAGAACACACAACTTCTGAAGGCAAATTGTTCTCACTGGTTGACTGTTCTCACAGTTAGGACATTTCTTCTTAATTCTAAGATGCTTCTCTCCTTGATTAGTTTCTATCCATTGCTTTTTGTCCTGCCTTCAGGTGCTTTGGAAATTAAGTTCACTCGCTCTTCTTTGTGCCAACCCCTGAGATATTGGAACACTGCTATCATGTCACTCCTAGTCTTTCTTTTCTCTAGACTAGCTATACTCAATTTCTGCAATTGTTCTTCATACGTTTAAATTTGCAGACCCTTAAATCATCTTAGCTGCTGTTTTCTGCACTTTTCCCAGCGTCTCAACATCTTTTTTTATAATGTGGTAACCCAAAGAGGATGCTAATCAAGTTTTGATGGTTCCCTCTCTTCGTTGTGGCCTAGTGCAGTGTTTCTCAACTGTAGCATCTTCAAAATACGTGGATGTCCACTTCTCGAATTCTGAGAGTGGAAGTCCACTTATCTTTAAACCGCCAAGGTTGAGAAAGATTGTCCTAGAGGCTGTTGTCACAGAGCCATTTTTGCAACGGCGTGTTGTAAGAGGCAAAAAAATATATATGTAACTTTTGTTGGGTTAATTTCTTTTCTGTCGTAATTGCTGAGCTCACACAAAGTGATAAGCCTGTTTGGTAATGAACAAGGTGATAGAGTCTGTCATCTTCGTCCTGCCACACTTTCTATTATTCTATTATGTATTTTTGGTTGTGGCTACATAGTATGTAACTCCTTACAATCCCCCCTCCCATTTTCTCACAATAGAAAATACATAGTAGGATAATAGAAAGTGTGGCAGGCCAAAGATTCAAAAGAAAAAATGGCTGCAGGCCTGACACAAGGTTCTATTTTTGCATGGCCCCCAAACACAACAAACCCTCTGTAGTTAAATAAATGCTCCCTTTATTAGGAGCTCCAGCAACCCCAGCAAAATGTCTCTCTCTCACACACACACACAGCAGGCTAACAAGTCTGTCTGGCAGGGAGATGAATAGTTGCCTGCCACACCTATTCATCTCTGCCCCTGCCTTTTATCCCCAGAGTTAGGGTGGGGCTTCACTAGCAGCGGTGGCTTTTCCGTCCCAAGGATCAGCCCACAGATTTCCACTGCTCTCCTCTCCTCTGCCTTCTGCACATCCGCACATCAGGCACTGGACCCAGCTGTTCCTCCTCTTCTTCATCAGCCACTTCCAGACATGGGGGTCATTGACTCTCCATCTGAGAGCTGATGGGTGGCCCAGGCTCCGTCTCTGTCTCTATCTCTCTCTACCAGCTCCGTTCTCTCTTCCCCCTCAGAGCTCCCAGGTTGCCTTGATGCTGATCCTGATTCCCACTCCTCCTCCTCTGAGTTGGCTGCTGGAGGGGCCTGCAGCCCACAGGCCACAATAGATTAACTCCTTCTTGGCTCTGCCTGCAAGCAGAAGCGGCTACAGAAACCAGTCATTTGCTAGCCCTGGAGAGCATTAGGTCTGTTTTATCTCTTGCATTGCAAGCTAAGATTTGGAATTCTTGGCTTAAAAGTCTTGTTAGAGGGAATGAGATGCCAAGAGGTTTTGGACATGGAATCACAGCTGAGATCTTTGTTCCTGGAAACACTTCCAATTACCGGTCTGCTTGGGAAAACCCATTGGCTCATAATTGAGATGCCAGGTGGGTCAACAATCTAGAGTTATTTTTAGTGCAAATGCAGCCATTATTAGACAAAAAAGAGAGAATGATAGAATAATATATTTTCTGTTATTTTCCTGTCAGTATATATCTAACACTTTGCAGACTACAAGAATTGTATAAGGCAAGAACATGAACAAAAAGAATTTGAGCAATAACCAAAGAACAGTCTTCATGAGGTGATAATCCTAGTCCTCCATTGTGCTCTGAATTCAGAATGTCCTTCTATTGGCATTAATTCACTTTTTCAGAGTCAATTACGTCTACCTCTATTGTCCTAGGTCCATTGGGGAGAGTTCCGAATTGTTGAAATGAAGTTTAATTTAGCATACATCCATTTCTTTTTTACTTGATTGCTTTATGTTTGTTCCCCTATTTAACTTTTACAGTTATTATTTTGTTTCTTTAACTTTACAAATGCACATTGCTCTGGAATTGCGTTCGACAATGCAATAGTGGAGAGATATTTATAATGTGGGTGACAGTAGAGGTGAAACATGGTTGATGGTAACGATACAGATAATTATTTAATAGAAGAATAGAAAGTCATAAACAACAAGCTTTGAAAAAATAATAAAGGACCTTCTTTGTTGCTTCTCTGCTTTTCAAGAGATAAATGGGTTGGAGGTTTTGCACATTCAGCTCCAGCCTGCGTGCCATTTTTAGTGTTCAGGGTCTAAAGTGGGTTTCTGTTACCTAACTGAGAATGTCCCAGTTACTATAGTTATCTCTTTTTTCCATGCTCCTCTAGGTTTACTGTTCATTCTTCTTCTTCTTCTTCTTCTTCTTCTTCTTCTTCTTCTTCTTCTTCTTGTGCCATATCCATCATCGGACATTAGTGATCATGGTGGCAATCCTATTTTTCTCAATAGCCGCATGAAAAAAGTGCTGCTGAGTTTTATCCAAACCAGTTCCTTAAGTTTTGAAGCCATGATATTCTTCTTCTACCTGGACCTTGTTTGCCTTCAATTTTTTCCTGGAGGATTAAGTGAAGGATGCCATATTTTTCTGGGTGTCGCATCACATGTCCAAAATATTCTAACTTTTACTTTTTAATGGCTTTGATGATTTCCCTTTGCTTTCCCAGGCGGTTTATCACCTCCTCATTTGTGATTTTATCCACCCAACTTATACGTAACAGCCATCTGTAAATCCACATTTCAAATGCTTCTAGTCTCTTCAAGTGGTTTTCTGTCAGAGACCAACTCTCTACTCCGTAGAGCAGGATAGAAAAGATGTAACATCTGACAACCCTGATTTTCAGTCTTAGGCTTATGTCGTGACTACAGAAGACCTTTTTCATTTTGAAGAATGCGGTTCGAGCTTTCTCTATCCTTGTCTTTACTTCACTGATTATGTCCCAGCTTTCATTTACTGTTCATTGGTTATTTCTATTAGCTATGCTGTTTTATGACACAGAGTTATATTTTAGTTTATTCATTCAGAAAATAAATGACCTGGAATATTCATCAATTGTTTGGAAAGCAAGTAAAACTAGTTGGATAACATTTTCTTAAGTGTAGGCCATTTAATATACTGGGGGGTAGAATGCTTTTAAGGAAACCATTTACTGTCTTACTTAGAGTATTTACTATTTTACTTGATAGGTTTTAATTCTACTTTCAAAACCCTTAAAAGGGATTACCGGTATATATTTGTTGATTTTTAAAAATATCAAATATATTTTAAATATATTTTAAAAATATATATTTTAAAATTTACTTTCTCTCTCTCTCTCTCTATCTCTCTCTCCCTCTCTCTCTCTCTCTCTCTCACACACACACACACACACACACACACACATACAGATTTATAAAATTCCACCAGATGGCAGCATCTATCAACCTTGATTGATTTCCCAAAAGATAGGCTGATTCTCCTTGATTGATTTCCCAAAAGATAGGCTGATTCTCCCAGTTGATTCTCTCTTTGAGATCACCTGGGTCTGGGATCCTGCCAGAGCATTCAGACAGGATGCCCACCAGGCAGAACTGGTATTGGGGAGATCACCTTGACTAACTCATATCAGCATTCCATCTGCAGCTTTCAGCATCCATTAAATCCCTGTTACTCCTATTGATTTAATGTTAACCCACCTTGCAGAAGCAACAAAAACCTGAAAGAGCTTTTTCAACCCACCTCACTGGGTGGTTGTTGTGGAGAAAATAGAAGGAGGGTTTAAGAGTTATTGGAAAAATAATAAAGATGGAATGCAAGTAAGTAAAGAAACACATAAAAAATGTTCGGTAGTTGTTTGCAGACAAAACAAACCCACGTTTTTTGCAGATCTGCACCCAGAAATCAAGCCCTCTGTGGCATGAATATCAAGGGCCAAGGAAATGAGGAAATCCGGCCAGTTCAAATGAATATAAAGGTTTATTGCAAGCTTAAGCCTTCTACAAGAATCTGAACTACTAACAGTCCAGGCAAATCGGTGGTAGAAAAGAGTCAATGGAACTCAAGGTGGGCTGGACTTAGAGCTCTTGGGAACACAAAAGGACTCGAGACTGATAACGTGTTTGACCCCTCTTGAGGACCCGGATTGTTGTTGGGGGCAATATGCTGACTCTGTAAACCGCTTAGAGAGGCCTGAAAGGCCTATGAAGCGGTATATAAGTCTACTGTTATTGCTATTGCTATTGCTATTCCCTCCCTCAGGCCCAGCCTGGTCATCTCCTACAATGAACCCAATCTGCCCCAAGTGTCATGTTCCGGCGTTCACTGTGCATACAAACAGAGATTCAGTTTGTTTGGTGAAAAACTTTTATCTCTATCTAACAAACGACGTGATAACCAGCACTAAATGACAATGATACAAAGATAATCAAGTCCAAGTCAGTTCTAACCAAGTTAACACCATCACCCATATATATAAATATATATATACCATTACCCCACCCAGCTCCACCCAGCTGACACCCACCCACCATCACCAATCACCATGACCCACAACCTCAGCCACACCCCCACTCACTGTCATCACTCGGATATCTACGAGACCGTCTTCTGCCGCATACCTCCCTAAGACCGATAAGATCGCACAGGATGGGCCTTCTCCAGGTGCCATCAGCTGGACAATGTCGGCTGGCGACGCCTCGGAGTAGGGCCTTCTCTGTTGCTGCTCCAGCCCTATGGAATGAGATACCCCCAGAGATCCGGACCCTACCCACTCTCATGGCCTTCCGAAAAGCTATCAAAACCTGGCTTTTCCGGCAGGCCTGGGGCTGTTGACCTCTTGATTGAGGTCCAGCCCCGCTTAGACTGGGTGCTTGTTGTGTTCTTTTAATTTGTTGTGTCTTATTTGTTTTAATCTTTTCTTAATATTTCTTATTTCTGTAAGCCGCCCGGAGTCCTCCGGGATTGGGCGGCCTATAAATTCAATAAATAGAAATAGAAATCATAGTCTATTTCCTGGTTAGCCGCATCCGAGCAAAAGAGTTACATCAGAGTAGGCAGTTGCACCTGAGTAGAAGGTGTTGAGGACTCGGAAAGTCCTCGACTTATGACCTGGCGGCTAGCAACCAGCCAAGCCGCGCCCTGATTGGCTAAGGCACGGCTTGACTGATAGCTGTCAAGCAGGGAAGGCCAATGAGCGCGCCCCTTGCGGCCTGCACTCAGCCAAGCCGCGCCTTAGCCAATCAGGGCGCGGCTTGGCTGGTTGCTAGCCACCAGGTCATAAGTCAAGGACTTTCCGAGTCCTCAACAGAAGAGTTACATCAGAGTAGGCAGTTGCACCTGAGTAGAAGATCCACATGCAGCTACAGGCTCAATCAACATCAGAGAGGCAACATCAACGTGGCAGCGTTAGTGGCATGTAAGCATGGCTGAGTGGGCATGGTATGGACAGGGTCCCCCTGGATGGCAGCCTGAGGGCTGACACCAAGATTTACATCAACACTTTTCCTCCCATAGTTTCAACTCCATGGCCTTGTCGGAAGAAATGTCCTTCTGGGTTCAGTTCCAAGTGGGGAAAAAGACACTGGAAACATGGAGGCTGCTTAGAAAGATGGTTTAATGGTGGACAGGATCACATGGCTTGAGGTCCTGAACAGAAATGTGGGGGTTCCATGCTTCCAGATGTTGGGTGAAGAAGAGAAAAGAGAGCGAGATGCTGAAAGTTTCTGATTTTATGCCCTCTCTGGCCTTTGATCTTGAGCTTGTATTCTGATTGGCTGTCAGACTCCCATGAGGACATGCAGGGGCAACTCTCTAGGCTGTCCTTTGAGTCCAAGTTTGGTTGAGCATTGCTTCTTCCCAGGTGCCCTGTGGTGAGATGGGTAAAGGGCTAATACCATCATGCCTTAATCCCATCACCCTGGAGCTTGAAGGGGGATCTTTGTTATGTAGAATAGACTGGCTCGGGCATTTAAATGGCCCATTGACAAAGGTTGAGGCTATTAAGAGTGAGTCTGTTTCCTAACTAAAAACATGTTTCTCCATTTCTGACCCAGGGAAATATAATATTCTGCCTTTTCAATATTTCCTGGGATATTTCATTCTTCTAGGAGAGGGGTGGGTGCTAATTTCTTACAGCCTTTTGGGTGTTCTTGTACCAACCTCAAACGCACCATATTTACACAGTGCCGTGGCATTGTGGTTCTCCTCTTGCCAGCTTCAGCCCTCACACACACAGTGCAAGGCCAAAATAGACCTAAAACCTGGTAGTACAGGCTGAAAAATGTCAATTTCTGTTTCTGAACTAAGAGAATCCCTTTTTGAAGTTCGATATTTGATGTCCAATAGCTTTCTGTCGCCAGGTTTCCTTCTGACTTGCTGGCCAGCAACTCCCACCTGTATGGAAGTGCTCTCAGTGATCACGCAGGTTGTGTTGCACTCACAGAGATACATACACCACTTCCAATGAGATCATTAAAGATTTTCCATAAAGGGTCACACACTGCCCTGCTTGGATAAATTAAATATCCCAGCAGTGCTCCTGATTCATTCCAGAGCTTTATAAATGTGCAATGCTTGGTGAGGAAGAATGGAAAGAAAGCATGCTCCACTGAACTTTAAGCCAAAGTGGCATTTTTGCTTTTCTCTGCTGATTTCTTATTTAAACCACTTAACTCTGGATTTGGGTCACAGCTGTACTCTGAGCACAGCAGTTCCTGGAGTTGCCCATAATGTGCCTGAGATCTGGTCCCTGCATGAATATGGCTAATTTAAAACTAATTAAACCAGCATATGCATCGCTCTACATTTTCTCCCCCTCTGATGTGTATTCATTTGCATTTGCAAGAAGTGAATTTTATCCTTCAAGTACGTTGTTCTTTTTTGGGGGGGGGGGCTCTTCTCCACCTTAAGCATTTCCTCTAGGCTTGCACAGTTGAACCTTGTCCAATTATATCTTTTGCCACTTCACTGTCGAATTTATTTTAAGAGTTGTACTACAGTCCTCTTCTCTAGTAACCCTGCGTGGGATGGGATAGGATACGTTTAAATCTTTACGGATCAACATGAAAAATACCAACACCCTAATTGCATTGCCAGGTCATTGCTAATGAGCTACATTTTCAGCAAATGCAAAAAGAAAAAGAAAAAAACCCTTGCAATTTTATTTTTTTTAGAGATATAGTAGAAAAATGGCAGCTTGAATCAAATTCTATATTTTTTCAGACATCAATCCTCTGAAAATGTGTCATCATGTTTAAAAACAGCCAAACACAGTGGATCCTCAACTGGGGGGGCCCACAGACCAGTACTGGTCCATGACCTGTTAGGAACTGGGCCACACATCTGGAGCGCAGTGGTGGGAGAGCGAGCAAAAGAGAAACCATCCCCCCCCCCAGGCAGTCAGTGGGAAAATTATCTTCTGTGAAATGGATCCCTGGTACCAAACAGGTTTGGGACCGCTGCCCCAAAGAATGAGCTGGCTCTTAGCAAAGTAGTTGTGGCTGTTAACAATCTTGAGTAGCGAATAAGGAAGATGGAGATCAAAAACATGACAGATGAAAAGGACTGAAAAATGTTTTAGTCCAGAATATCAAAGTAACATTTAGAAATACTGTAGTTTAGGCAGATTCCTCTTTATTTCAATGAACTGGGAGAAGTACAACACAATCCAATTTGCAAAATTCTGTTACTATAGTGACTCTCAAATACATTTTTTTTAGCTTCCCCGGGGAGTTGATTTTCTGGTCTGGTTTACTTAATGGGGCTGAGAGAAACCAGATTGGGAATGAAAGGGCCACAAATAATTATTTTATCCAGGAGTATTTTATTTTGTCTGCTAGAAAAAGGAGATGCATATGCGTGATTTACATGCCAGCATGACTTGATTGTGTTCTGGTCTAGGCTTCCCGAGACAGTAAAAATCACACCTTTATCTCCCTTGAAACAATGCCAAAGACCTAATCGCCAATTAGTTTGGCAAGGCCAAACGGAACACAAAGTCAAAGGGAGCTTCAAAGTTTAAACCAACCAGAACGAACAAAGTTGCAAAAGCTCATGTCCGTTTGCTCTTCTTTTATGTCTTATGAGAGAGGCCAATCATCTCCAAGCCTTACTCCCGAGTCATCCCTTTTGTCTTAACTGTTCTTGCCTTCTGGCAGCTCTGTACATGCATGCACTGGGAACAGGCACCCCCTGTTCCTGTCTCGTTGATGTCAGGCTCCGGAGGCAGCATATAACTACCAGATGGCCTTGGCCCCTTCTGCCTCCCCAGACTCCAGGACTGGCCCATGTTCCTCCCCAACCTCCTTACTGTCCGACTCTGCTGCGAGTTCCGCTGGCTGCCGGTGGACCAAAACAGCTTAATCTCATATATCTTGATTTTGACCATCTATTTATTGTAGACTTGGCTACTGAAATGTCTTGAATTGGTGCCAGGTACCTCATCTCCCAAGCTCCTTCTTCCCAACCTCAGCCCCGGGTATCGACAAAAAAAAGTCCAAAAGATTCCTTGTCCCTTTAAAGGCTAAATGTCTCCACCTTGTCAAATGAATGGAATGAATTCCTGACTGTTAAGATTTCTATGAGTACCTACGATTCACAGGGAGATAAAAGAAAGAGGAGGAAAGAGGAGGTGCTGAAAATGCACAAGATTCTGCTAGAAAGCTGAGAAGCTAAGAAGCAAAATTGCAGCGATAATGCTCATCAATAAAATATTGGTTTCTTCCGCAGTGATTATTTGATGGTGATCAAATATAAAAGCACTCACTTTCTGTTTCTTTTTGCTTTAACTCTAAATTAGAATTATTATCATCCATTAGATAGCTTGTTGAAAACGATAATTTCCCTTTCTTGAGTATCTGATTTTAAAACACACACACACTAAATTATATCACTAAACACATTTTCCATAGTCAAACGTCTATAATAGGTTTTAGTTTTTTTTTATTAAAACGTTCGGTTGATTACTGGTCTTTTCTGCATTGAAGGAAACACGAACCTTAAAAGCTTTTCCTTTTATATAAAATCTCAATTGCTAATTGCTGAACTCATTACATATACTTTTTAAAGGATCAATAACTTTTTGCAGTTGGTAAGGTGCTACCCATTCAGATTGCGTGCTCACAGTTTCACTGTTTGCTAGACCAATTCCCAAATACAGCTCGTCTGTCTGGAATCCGCACTGTATATCGGACATTAACACAATCGAGCGAGTCCAGAGGTATTTCACCAAAAGAGTCCTCCACTCCTCTACTCGCAACAGAATACCTTATGCCACCAGGCTCGAAATTTTGGGCTTGGACAATCTAGAACTACACCGCATATGGTCTGACCTAAGCATAGTACACAAAATTATCTGCTACAACATCCTACCTGTCTACGACTACTTCAGCTTCACTGCAATAATACACGAGCACACAATAGATACAAACTCAAGGTAAACCGCTCCAAATTTGATCGCAGAAAATACGCCTTCAACAACAGAGTGGTCAATTCCTGGAATAGCTCCGTTGTTACATCCTCAAACCCCCATACCTTTAAACTCTCTACTGTTGACCTCACCCCATTCCTAAGAGTTCAGTAGGGACGTGCATAAGCACACCAGCATGCCTACCATCCCTGTCCTACCGTCCCCATTTATTTGTACCCATTTCCTGTGTTCGTATTCATGTTTATTCTTATTCCTGTTACATGAGTGACAAACTAAATAAATAAAGATCCACCAAAATCAATTAAACACAGTTCTCTTTTCAGTTGCAGAGATGTTTTATTGTCTAGTTTGGTAAAACCTTAAGGACTGAAAGATACTTACCGTTAAGCTTGTTAAATCCTGCTTTATGTGACTCAAACAGAAGCATCTTGAAATGTTGCCACTGCTTCTGATTGAAGGAAAAGCATTTTGTGTTCTAACTAGAATCAGGTCATCAATTGGGCTTCTGATACTTAGACTACAACACGTTGTCATTTGTGCTGGCCAGTTAAGTTAAGTTCTCATAAGAGAAATGAATGACATTTGGGATTAGATTCCACAAGGAGGTTTTGGCCCATGCAGGCATGCAGCTAACATCCGCCTGCACTCTTTAAAGCAGCTGCAACTTTCCTCAAGAATAAGGCCCTCAAACAGATGCTGTGTTTCTGCTCCTGCTTTCTCCAAAGCACATTTTGGAGGTTTTTTTAATAGTAATTTTATTAAAAATTACCATTACAGTGATAGAAACTTAGAAAATAAAAAAAATATTGAAAAAAATAGAGGGTGCAGAAATGAAAATAGAATCAAAAGAAAAAATAAAGAGCTATTAAAGAAAAATAAAAATAAATACTACTTCTTCATTACAAGTATAAACAATTTTAGTAGCTTATCATCAGCTCTTAAAATATCATAAATGATCTGTTTTTCCCATAACCAATCTCTCTTCTATAAAGAAACTCTTAAATCCACATCATTTCAATCCTGATCAGCAAAAAATTCATTAAGGGTTACCAGAAACAACATATCTGTTTTAACATTGGTCAAATAAACCAACTTCATATTCTTTGCCTTTACTTTTCACATTCTACATCACTAGTCCCTTTGAACAATTTGTTGTTGTTTTCCATTCATTTTTGTCTTGTCTGTTCCCACAAAAATGTTCAAAGTTTTAATAAGCCTACTTTGTAAATTTAGTATAGGAAAATTATCCAGGTCACTTTCTTTGTTTATTATTTCCATATACCTTTTAATTATTAAAACAGGAGCACGGGGAGTTGCTTGGTTAGGACATTGGCTTGACAAGCAGCAAGCTCGTGTTCAAGAGTTCTGCTCTGGAGTGGGGTGAGTTCCCTCCTTTGCCCTAGCTCCTGCCGGGGACATGAAAGAAGCCCCCAACTGGGCATCCCCCTGGCAATGGGAATGTCTAATCCTTTCAACCCAGAAGTGCCTCGATGCCTCCGACATGAGTGCAATATATATATATACTTAAAGTCACAACCCCTGGTATGCCCAAGTATGGGAGGAAGGTCACACTTCCACTCTCTGTCATTAGGCTCGTCACAAGAGACCATCCAGACAGAAACCCAATATTTTTTACTGTTGCCTTTTTGTTACATTTTGTTATATTTTATGCTGATAAATAAATAAAGGGAGACTAGTATAGATCTATTTCAAGCTATTTAGCTCTCATCAGCTAGCCATACCCAAGTTTTTGGGAATCGAACCTGTGCTCCATTGCCTCCCAGGCAGGGAGTTAACCATTTGAGCTACAGAGAACGACTCCTTATCAGCCAGCCAGGGTGGGAGGTATATACTTAAAGTCACAACCCCTGGTATGCCCAAGTATGGGAGGAAGGTCACACTTCCACTCTCTGTCATTAGGCTCGTCACAAGAGACCATCCAGACAGAAACCCAATATTTTTTACTGTTGCCTTTTTGTTACATTTTGTTATATTTTATGCTGATAAATAAATAAAGGGAGACTAGTATAGATCTATTTCAAGCTATTTAGCTCTCATCAGCTAGCCATACCCAAGTTTTTGGGAATCGAACCTGTGCTCCATTGCCTCCCAGGCAGGGAGGCAATGTAATTAATATATATATATATATTAAAAAATCAGTTGGTTTCTTTTGTATGAACATTGGATATATAAGGCATTTTTTGTAATCAAATTCTAATACAAAATGTTTAGTGAAGCAGTATCCTGTGGGGAGAATGTATGCAAAATTGGAGAAACCAAGCAAAAATTACACTTCTTTTAAAATCATTGGTTTGTGGAGGCATGTAGTTTCTCCTGATATGTGTGAGACGATTGTCCTGATTTCTCATTTTAAAACCAAGAAAATGTACTAGGCATCTGGCAATCTCGTATTTTTTTTTAGTTAATACAGTGAGTCATTTTCAATATATTAAAATTGTCCACACGTTCTGCTGTGGTAATTAATAGAAGCCCAAGATTATAAAAATAAAAGTGGTATCTTACTTTATTAAAGCCTTTATATTGAACTTACACATATGAGTATAAAAAACCCTAGAATGTCCATTGCTGAAGATTCATCTCCGGGTCTGTTAGAGAAAAGCATGGAAATTCTCTTCTGTTTCTGGCCATTGATTGCCACTTCAACTTGGAACCAGGGTTCAAAAAATTGGAGGAGCATTCTGAGCCTGACCGCTCAGTTATACCACTAATTGAGGATGTGGGTGTCCAGATTAAATGAGCATTCATTCCAGTGGTGAAATGCAAATGTTTTTACTACCGGTTCTGTGGGCGTGGCTTGGTGGGCAAGGTGTGGCTTGGTGGGTGTGGCTTGGTGGGTATGGCAGGAGAAGGATACTGCAAACTCCCCATTCCCTCCCCACTCTGGGGCCAGTCAGAGGTGGTATTTGCCAAACTACTCCAAACTACTCGAAATTTCTGCTGCTGGTTCTCCAGAACCTGTCAGAACCTGCTGGATTTCACCCCTGATTCACCTACCTGGATCAGGAGGCCCTTCAGACAGTCACTCACGCCCTTGTGGCCTCAAGACTGGATTATTGTAATGCGCTCTACATGGGGCTGCCCTTGAAGAGTGTTCGAAGACTTCAGTTAGTCTAGAACGCAGCCGCGCGAGCGATTGTGGGTACACCCAGGTACACCCATGTCACACCTATCCTCCGCGAGCTGCACTGGCTACCCATTAGCCTCCGGATCCGCTTCAAGGTGCTGGTCGCTACCTATAAAGCCCTACATGGTATCGGACCTGGGTACCTGAGAGACTGCCTCCTGCCGATTACCTCCCATAGACCGATTAGATCTCACAGGTTAGGTCTCCTCTGGATTCCATCTGCCAGCCAATGTCAGCTGGCGACTTCCCAGGGGAGAGCCTTCTCTGTTGCAGCTCCAGCCCTCTGGAATGATCTCCCCGTGGAGATCCAGACCCTTACTACCCTCCCGGCCTTCCGCAAAGCCACCAAGTCCTGGCTGCTCCAGCAGGCTGGGGGTCTTGTGAAACATCCAGCCCCACGGAAGCTGTGAATGTTGCATTTTTTTTTAAAGTGTTGTCTTTGTCTAGTTATTTCCCCTTCCCTTGTCTATTGTGAGCCGCCCGGAGTCCTTCGGGAGTGGGCGGCATACAAGACAAATAAATACAAATACAAATACTCTATAAGCCAAAGTCGTAGGCAAATTTAAAACAATTTCTACAGCACCAGTAAAAAAAAATAAGCTCACTTGTATAAAATATATATACAGGTGTGTGTGTGTGTGTGTGTGTGTGTGTGTGTATACACACACACACACACACACATACATACATACATACATATATATATACACACACATACACACTCAGCCTAAGTCAATTCAGCAGGATAAAACCTGCTAATTTAGAGTGTCAGATGGAAAAATTTTTCTCAAGTGATTCAACCTAAGCCTTCTAGCAGAATTTCAAACCACTCTAAGGCTGCCCCCACTTTTAAGGGAAGCATGTCACAATTCAGGGATTCATGTGGAGAGGGCAATAATATGATGTTAAAACAAAAGATCAGTTCAGAGATCATCAATCCAAAAGCTGGGCACCAGCTGTGAGCAGTTACTCTTCATTTCAAAGAATCCCTTGTTATTCTCTATTTTACTGAGCTCAAGAGTTCCTGGACATATTTGAGACTGTCATCATGTACAATGCCATCGCATTTCTTTGAGGACATGTATCTCTGTAGGGTCTTAAATGCACAGTGCTTATCTTTAAATCATTCTCTGAGGGGGAAAAAAGGCTTTACTTAACTAAAGCAAAAAGCTGTTACATATTAAAACAGGCAAATTTAGAAGGGAAAAAACATTAGAAGGGTAATTCAGCACGATGCAACATTCACACAGCATGGAATAACTAAGTAATTTCTTTAGGAAAGCTTGTGAAGTAATTGCCTCGCAGCTTATCTGAGCCCTAAGTAAGACTTGACTGAGCTGATACTTTTTGTATCGAAGATATTTGGTTCCACCACAAAACCGCACTTGACAAAACCGCGCTCGATGAAACCGCGTAGCTGATGTCATCAACAGGGTGACAACAGCGCGGAGACAGAAGCACGCTGTAAACGCTAAACCTAAAATTAACCCCTAAACCTAAACCTAACCCCCCAACCCTAACCCTAAACCTAACCCTAACCCTAACCCTTACCTTAAGTTGAATCGGTTTGCTTTCAAAGTGCTATTTAAAGCGCCCTTCTTTCTCCACGCTGGCTGTTGTCGCCCTGTTGATGACGTCAGCTACGCGGTTTAGTCGAGCGCGGTTTAGTCGAGCGCAGTTTTGATGGGTCACGAGATATTTATCAGTATAGTATATATTTTTTGCAAGATAGATGAATATAGCCGGGGTGGGCTGCTACGAGTTCACCCAGGTTTGGGAGAACCCGTAGCTAACATTATGGCCAGTTCCAAATCCCACCCTTGGCTGTCCCCGTCGACCACACCCCACCCCTCCCAGTGTCTCTACACAGCCCATTATGGATGCAGGGCCCACGCAGAGACTCGGGGAGGGGGAAAAATGGGCCTCCCAGAAGTTCAGAAACTGGCCCGTTTCCAGCCTCCGGGGGAATGCAGTTTTTGCCCTCCCAGAGGCTCAAGGAAAACCTCCAAATCCTGGAGAAGGTGAAAACGCCCCACCCCACCATGGTACAGGAGGCTGACTAGGCCACGCCCACATGGCCACGCCCACCCAGCAACCAGGCCGAGAACCCATTGCTGAAATTTTTGAAGCCCAATTTAGCTAAAATTCATGCACAAGCCTGAAACCTTATTTTGTGCCATTCATGAAGGGTAGCGATGGGCCAACTTGCTTCTCATTTATGATCTTCCACTGAGGAGCCCGGATGCTCAAGTTGAGACAGTCCAGGGTTGCCCATACTTCAGTTTGAGAGTTATTGAAAGGAAAGAATGGACATGTATGTGGTTATAGGAAACCTAAATTTCAAAGTACACATCCCCTGGCTGCATTAATAGAGGGGTAGAATCAAGATCAAGTAAAATGTTAACACCACTTTATAATGTTGTTGAGACCCTAGAAAAAGTGCAGGAAAGAGCAACAAAGATGATTGGGGGACTGAGGACTAAAACATGTGAACTGTAAGGAATAAGAGGCAGGGTTTGTTCATCGGTAGTTTTCACATCATTTCCTTTTATATTGAAGGACTATATGAATCAATATGAATCAATATTGGCTATTTGCTTTTATTATGAATTGCTTATGTTACTATATAATTGTTACTGATTAAACCAATATTTGCTGTTTGCTTCTCATATGATATGCTGCTAGAAATCATTTATTAAGAATTAAGCTTTGTTATTGGCTTCTGCTTATATTATTGTATACTGTCAGAAATCAGTTGCTTTCTAGCCTAGCAAATTGTAACCTTAATACTGGATGGCATTACTGCAAATGTTGTCTCACTGCTGCGTCTCGCTTCTATTCTTAGCTTCAAAGCTAGGGACATTCTTGAAAACATGGAAGAAATTGTTACCCGGGAATATGAGGCCCCATAGATAAAGGAACCAAACTTGGGAGTTTTCCTGGCTCAGAAATCCTTAAAGCATTCTGCCAAAAAAACAACTTGGCAAAGGGCGTCTGCCACCCCCACACAAGGCTATAGGAATCAGGGACGTGCAGTCAGGGAAGGCAGGAGAGGCAGAGCCTCACCACTGTCATCATGAAAAGAAAAAAAATGTAAAAGGAAAAAGGCAAGAGCTGAGGTCAGGCTGAGCTAGTTGCTGCCAGAGTCACCATGGAACCCAGGCCAAATTAACACTACTGGTTCGCAAGAACCTGTGCGGAACCGGTAGAAACCCACCTTTGATGTACATAACATAGCCCTGGAAATCAATGACCTCCATGTCCAAAGGTTTGGTTTTTAGTTGAATTTGAGGTATGTCTTCATGTCAATACTTTATACACAATTTACATTGTCATGTCATCTCACATTTGTTCGTTAGTACATTATGTAAACCCAGCCATGAAAAACCATGTTTTTGTCTTTGTAAGAATAAAACCAATTATTTGTTCAATAAAGCATAGTTAAGAAAATTATACAAGCTTTGTCACAGAATTTCACCAAGAGTTCAGTACTGCTACACAATTGTTCCAAACTATAGGGAGAATCCCAAAGTCCATGTTATCTATTTAAAAACAAAACTCCTTGTAACCCTCCCATTGGACACCAGCAGCCTTAGGCTTCACCTGTTGTTATCTTTACACCTATTCCTTCTCCTGTGATTTTAACAGCAATGATGCTCACAGAATGTGAACAAAGAAGCTTCTGTTTGTCATGGTGAATTAAAGGTACAAGAACTGGACCAATAAATAACTAACTTCTCCATTTTTATGTTCAAATACCATCTACTTTCTGCATTCACCTCCTAAGGTAACATGGCTCCCTGTTGTGGCCCAGCAGGAGCCGTTGGAACTGCCACCAGATTCCGACAGTAAGGGGCCCTATGAGTCAGCTTTGGAGGATGTGAAGGACCCTGGACAGGGTTCCGACTCCGAGCAGGACACAGAGAGGCTGGTTGGCCACCAGGAGGTGCCTGAGCCTTGGACCAGTGGGGAAGAGACAAGGGAGTGTGCTCCTGACGTCATGCATTGGAGCAGTGGGGAGGAGACAAGGAAGTTGGTCTTGGATGCTTGGCAATGGAGATCTAATAGGCGGTAAGGAACAGTTACGCAGTTACAGAAGATAATTGCACTCAGCTGGTGGTAATTAGGCTCCTCTCAAGACTGCTCATTGCAGGAGTCAACGTATTCACTAGAGCTGGAGAACTCTCGTGGTTAGCTTGGCAGGCTGGATTGCTGCCAAGGTTAGTCTGTGCTGGATTGCTGCCAAGGCCTGGACTGTGTGTTAATAAATCCTTGAAGTATATTTTTCTCGGTGTGCTTTGGTGTAGGACGAGGGGGGGGGGGGTCAGACCAGCTCCCTATAAGGCTTTTGCATGGTTTTGGAAAATATCCAATTTGCAAGATTCTGCAGTAGAGAAATAGGACGTTATACCATCTACAGCTGAGATTAATTCATTTTAGAAGTTATCTGAATGGGCAGGTTGTTTTTAATCTAGATCTTTTTTGTATAAACTCAGCAAACAAACTACTATTTTATTTCTGAATTCTATTTATCAGGAAGCTTGCATGTTTTACCCAAGTATTGGAAATAGATTCAGAATAACTGCTAAATTTACGTTTTCCACTATGAGTCAATTGTGTGTGAGAGAGAGAGAGGGGAGGAGAGGGAGGGAGGTATTTTTAACTTCTCTGTCCAAGTAGCCTCAGGACAGGATTGATGCACCCTGGATCATTTTGGGATCTGATATCTAGTTTTCATGACTACAGTATAAATATTCTCCTATTCTAATGAATTGTACCAAAATAGAAATTAGTGATTTGAGCAAGAAGCTTTACTTTCCCCTGTCTCTCCGTTTTTGTTAGTATGCATTGTAATTGTGTTCAGGTGACACACAGTAAGCTAAAATGTGGCAATAGGTAATCTTGGCTTTACAAAATACAGGCGTTACCATCATATTTGTAAACTCATGATTTAAAATTCCAGTTTTTCATAAACTGGATTAAAGAAGCTCTGATTAAAGAGCTGTCTAGACAAGACTAAGACAGTTGTCATCATTAGGTACTTGCAAGCCTTTGCAGGTTTTTATAGCCTGACAACTTATCCAGTTTTTTTTTTTTTGGGGGGGGGGGGAGACTTGAGCTGATCTAATAAAGGTCTTGCCTTAAAATGGGAGATGATTTTTCCCTTAGGGCAGGGGTGTGAAACTCAGGGGTCAGGGCCCAGATCTGGCCCATGGGGTGCTCAGATCCTGGAAACAGCGAAGACTGGCCCGCAGTGCCTTGTGCGGCCCTCCAATTTTGCTGCCAGAGGGTTGCAGGAGGCCGTCGCAGGTGAAAATGGAGTTTGGGAGCCCATTTTCGCTGGCAGAGTGCTCAAGCCACCACAGACACCCCCAACATCAATGTCATCAAGCTGGCTACCCCCCACGCCCCCCCCCCGATCAAATAACACACTGATGTGGCCCTCAGTGAAATCAAGTTTGACACCCATGCCTTAGGGCTAAGGATAACTGGTTTTATTCTTTGACTTTTTGTATCCATCTTTTTCTGGTTAAACAAACAATTGCAGTGTGTTGGTTTCTTTTGACCAGTAGGGTTGGCCTGCAAGGAAATTGGGAATGCAACTCCTCCGTTTACACAATAGATTTGCTGCAGAAAGGGCATTTTCTCAAATTCACCTTTTTGCAGCAAATCTATTGTGTAAACGGAAGGTTGCACTCCCAATTTCCAAGCAAGCCAATTCTACCAGTCCACCGAGTTTCCGTGCTGTATTTTTAGTCGCAGTCATGCCACAAAGCAAAAATGTGAACATGCCTTTATTGTACCCATTTGGGAGGGGAAGGGAGGGAATGAATGTGGACTTGAATAAAAGTCAGTATTATAGAAAGTTGTTAGTGTCTTGGCAAACACAAGTGACCACTGGGGGCATGAAAGAACTACATTTTTATCAGGAATCTTCAAAACATTTGCACTGTGTTTTCATTAACTATTTAATAAGACTTGCTATGAGCATGACATAAAACTGGATTTGAACATGGAAGCCTTTACAGTCAAAGAATAAAATGTTTAGGCAGGCAGACCTCGACTTATAACCCCAATTGAGCCCAAAATTTTTAGTTGCTAGGTAAAATATTTGTTAAGTGATTTTTGTCTCACCTTACAAGCTTTCTTGCCACAATTGTTAAGTGGGTTGTTAAGGGAATCTGGCTTCCCCATTGACTTTGCTTCTCAGAAGGTCTCAAAAGGAGATCACATGATCCCGGGACACTACGACGGTCATAAATATGGATGTCAGGCCTGCAGCCATATTTCTCTTGGATCTTTGGCCTGCCACACTGCCACACTATGCCTTTTTCTATTGTGGGAAAATGAGAGGGAGGATTGTACGTATTTAGATCTATGTAGTCATAACAAAATTCTTTCTAGAAAGCCAAGGTCATCCTTTGTCTCTGCACCTGACCGGAAATGGGTGGGTGGAACTGCCAGCATGGCAATGGAAGATATGACCATGTGATGGATTTGTGGGTGTGGGGCAGGATTTTAAACTTTCAAGTAGGTGGGGAAAACCTGGAAACTTTCAGATTCGGGTTTTCCCAGATGTGCCAACATGGCTCTCTTAATAAATTGGAACTTTGAGCAATACTTTGCCTTGGATTCTGATTAACTTTTTGATGATATTTGGAACCCTGACAATAAAAACAGTTGCCAAGCATTCGGATTTTGATCATGTGACCATGGGGATGTTGCAACCATTGTAAACGTGAAAAAAGCCCTAAGTCATTTTTTTCAGTGCTGTTGTAACTTTGAATGGTCATTAAACGTACCATCGAAAGTTGAGGACTACCTCTCACTGAAAACAGTTTAGACTAAACATTACATTCTTCAACCTCAAGGCTTTCGTGTCTCAAATTACAGAGAGGTGAAAGTTGTGCAATGAAAGGATTTTTAGCTGCTTCATAAATTTGAACTCCAAGCATCCTACTTGCCTATGAACAATCAATATTTAGTTAGCCTCCGAGACCTCCCATAACAGCTTAAAGAGCTATGTTTGAATGTTATTAGGGAAGGATAAAAATAGGACTGCAAAACTCCAGGCTTTAGCCTATAGAGCTAATGTGGGTTTGCATTCACTTAAGAAATCAATTTACAAAAAATCCAGAACTGGTTTATATATGATCTTGCCATTAGTACTTTGCAGGCTGCATATTAACAGAAAACCCCTAGCACTAGCAATTGATGAAATGCTTTTGCCACTGCAGGAAGCTTCATCTGGAGCCCCAAACATTCTCCCAGCAGCCACTTTCCTTACATAGGTAGTCTTTGACTTACAACAGTTCATTTAGCGAATAGGAGGTTGGATTTGAAGACCTCCAAGGTCCCTTCCATCTCTGTTGTTCTCTTCTCTTCTCTTTATTCTAGTAACCATTCAAAGTTACAATAGCACTGAAAAAAGTGACATTTTTTTTACACTTACAACCGCTGTAGCATCTCCATGATCAGGTGATCAAAATTCAGATGCTTGGTAATTGGTTCATATTTATGACGGTTGCAGTGTCCCAGGGTCATGGGATCTAATTTTGCAACCTTCAGACAAGCAAAATCAACGGGGAAGCCAGATTCACTTAAAAACCATGTTACTAACTTAAACAACTACATTGATTCACTTAAGAACCCTGGCAAGAAAAGTCATCAAACGGGGCAAAACTCAGTTCACAAATGTCTCACTTAGGAGACATAAATTTTGGACTCAGTTCTGGTCATAAGCCCATCCTTCTAAGGTGGGTAAAATGAGGACACAGATTGTTGGGGGCAATATGCTGACTCTCTAAACTGCTTAGAATGGGCTGTAAAGCACTGTGAAGCCATATAGAAGTCTAAGTCAGGGGTCAGCAACCTGTGGCTCTGGAGCCGCATGTGGCTCTTTCATCCCTCTGTTGCGGCTCCCTATTGCCGGTCAGCTCCACAATTGATAGGGCTTTTGGTTAGGACAAGTAAAGGAAAAAGGACACCATGCTAGGAGGAGACCCTATGGTGGGGGAACCGGACTTCCGGTCAACTCCAGAATTGAATGGGGGGCTTCTGGTTAGGACCTTTGTGGCTCTATGAGTGTTTAAGGTTGTCAATCCCTGGTCTAAGTGCTATTGCTATTACCTGTATTAGAAGTTGTATTGTAGTGCATTTTATGATTGTATTACTTGGGAGTCGCACTGAATGAGATGAGAGGGATTGGCACTGGCTGTGTGTGCAGGTAAGTGACTGCCTACTTCTAATGTAACTTGCAACAGGTACCTAGCTGCCTATTGGCTTTGTCTTTATTTTTAACTTCTCTGTTGTGGTAACAAACATAATATGATCTCAGCGGTGGACTGAAAGCTTTTGACGGTGCCAGTGTAGCAAGGTGCAGATAAATTAAATGTTGTTGAATGTGTGGCAGGGAACTGGAATAGATGCTAACAAAGGTTTGCGCTGTACTGTGTATTGAGTGATGCTGATAAAAGGATATAACTTGCAATGTGTTGTGAAAAACCAACTGGTGTTTGTCTTTTTACTTCCTGTTGTCAACCCTGAAGCTGACCTGACTGAAGCCACCTTGGAGCTTCAGTGTTGCCACACTGGAGCTGAGGGATAGGGAGAGGGGATTTGAGATATCTGTGCCAATATGTCAGAGTTTGTTGCAGAAAAATCAAATCCAGAAAGCACACACAGATAACTGAGTTGCCTGGATTCATTAATTTCTTTATATACATAATAACAGATGAATAAATGTACAATACCAATAGTAGATTCTTTCAATGTGGTAGAAGTTACAAGCAGAACTCAAGCAGGAGAGAACAGTTTTATCTCAGAGTTAAGGGCAGACAGAGTCTTAAGTTTTGACCCTGGCCCTTAGCTGTTTCAGCTTCCATTGGCTGACCTTGTTACTATGCCTATTCATTGGCTGACCTTGTTATCATGTCTCTCCCAGTCATGAATATTCTAACACAATGTGATATATCCAATGAAGCTATTCTTTGAGGAATACACTTGCCTCGGGTTTCTTATTTGAAACCCTGACACTTATGTTTGTTGTGATAAGAAAGGGAATGGCAAACCCTGGCTGTGCATCTTTCTCCTTCAGCTTCAGTACCCATCCTTTTCCTTGCCCCGTCATGTCTCCCTTTCATGGATGGCCTTTTGGATTGCAAGCCTGGAGGTTAGGGAGTTCTCTGCTTGCTGTTGTTTTAAACTGATCTTCTATAAGCCACTGACTGGAAGAGCTTTCTCCGCTGAAGCACAAATTAAATGTGCCATGGGCAAACATAGCATCAGTTTCCTGGCCTGATCAAAGCCATGTCTGCAGTTTGAGATGGGCATAATAGCTTCCCAAGCATCTCCGCTCAAATGTTCGCTCTGATACCGTTGAAAAGGAAAACACACATAAAGCAGAGAAGAGAACACAGAGGCTTTTAGACCAAAGCGCTTCCTGGCTTTCGCAATCCCACATTCCAAACGGTAAAAATAACAATAAAACACCAGTTTGTGAATTCTAGCCCGAGTCGTTCTTTTATGGAACGACAAAGTGTGACCCATCAAAACCGCGGTCCACAAAAGCGCGATCGACGAAAGCGCGCATTTGACGTCATCACAGCGCGACGAAAAAAAATAAAAATTGAAATAAAAATAAAATTAAAGCAAGCCGATTCACATAAAGGTAAGGGTTAGGTTTAGGGTTAGGGTTAGGTTAAGGGTTAGGGTTAGGTTTAGAGCGTTAGGGTTACATTTAGCGTTAGGTTAAGGGTTAGCGTTAGGTTTAGCGTTAAGGGTTAGGTTTAGGGTTAGATTTAGGGTTAGGTTAAGGGTTAGGTTTAGGGTTAGGTTTAGGGTTAGGTTTGGGGGGGTTAGGGTAAGGTTTTTGCTTTATTTTTACATTTTTCGATCACAGCGCGATGTTTTCGTCGCGCTGTGATGACGTCAAATGCGCGCTTTCGTTGACCGCGATTTTGTCATCCGCGGTTTTGTGGTGGAACCACGACAAAGTGCTGCCTCGTTAATATAGTGGAGGTTTTCTAATGTAGGGTCTTGAAACATTTTTAAAATGATTGACATTTAAGATCTGGATGGATGCTTGGCACAATAGCACACGTAATAAGGCAGCTTGCGATGCTTCTTAAAATGCACTACCTGTGAACATCCCTGGAGTGGGGGAGGTACATGATGGAACGTGTGGAATGATCACATTAGGCAAATGTCATGGCTCACATACTTGCATATCTGAGCCAGTGGTGGGATTCAAATTTTTTTACTACCAGTTCTGTGGGCGTGGCTTGGTGGGCATGGCATGGCGTGCGTGCAGGGGAAGGATACTGTAAAATCTCTATCCTCCCCACACTCCAGGAGAAGGATACTACAAAATCCCCATTTCCTCCCGATCAGCTGGGACTCGGGAAGCAGAGAATAAATGGGGCCAGCCAGAAGTGGTATTTACTGGTTCTCCGAACTACTCAAAATTTCCACTATCGGTTCTCCAAAACTGGTCAGAACGTGCTGAATCCCACCTCTGATCTGAGCCATGGTGGCACAGTGGTTAGAATATAGTACTGCAGGGCAATTCTGCTGACTGTTATTTGGCAGTTCAAATCCCACCAGGCTCAAGGTTGACTCAGCCTTCCATCCTTCCGAGGTGGGTAAAAATGAGGACCCAGATTGTTGGGGGCAATAGGCTGACTCTGTAAATCGCTTACAGAGGGCTGTAAAGCACTGTGAAGTGGTATATAAGTCTAAGTGCTCTTCCTCTATATGGGACACATGTAGGTAATGTGGCATCCTTATAGCTTGCTGTGGACCCTGCTATGGTAAGTTGTGATCCAGAGTGTCCAAGCAATCATCCTAAAACTGCATTTCTCATCAAAGGCTTTAGATGAGACCACCAGAGGCTTCCCAGAAATTTCAACCTAATTTTAAGTTTAATAAAGCAAAAGAAAATGATTAAATACGTGGCAATAATCCTGCGCGTGTGACCCTGGGATGCCAATCAAAGATCAAAATATTTGATTTAGGCAAATGCAGATTTTTTATTCCACTGTGACTTCATAATAGACACCAAATAACGATAGAAATATCTCTTTCCAGTTGTTTTTCTGGACATTTTTTCCTCTACCCAGCAAACGGGGATGGGAGGTTATATCTGTGGAGCCTACCAGGAGAACAGGAATTGATTTATTTTACAAAGCTCGAGTTTTATGACCACTTTTTAATGAATAGCTTTGGAAAGTTGTTGCTACTTTTCTGGGAAACAAGAAATAATCCTCTATTACAGTCACACAAAACAGATGGTCTTTTAAGCCAAAGACCAGCAAGCCTAACACAAAAACTCAGAATTACTCACAGATGTTTTCCAAGCAGCCTCTGTTTCTTTCTTATATATTCTGGGATATTTTTTGTTTTTGTCAACGGGGAAATAAGAGAGCAACAAGAAGCAAATGTGATCTCTAATCACCACCTGCATAGGCAGAAAACAGAGAACAGAACAAGACACGGACAGCCGCTTGACAGATTAAAATAGAAGAATTCAGAATGCATGAGCTGAAAAGTTTTTGTTTTTTTTAAAAAGAATGATACCGAAGATGGGAGAGTGTTGTAAAGGACCATTTTTGCAAGTAGCCAAATGAAAAGATTCAGTTTATAGAGCACATCCAACTTTCATTTTTTAAAAAAGCAATCTACTGCTGAACAAAGTAAAAAAGATACAGAGATCTGTTTCCAGGATGAATGACACAACAGAAATATTCAGTCTCAAAGCAATGGAGAACATACTGCAGAGCACATAACCATTCATTAGGCAGTTTGCTATTTATTATTGCAACTCAGCTAAAGCTCATGAGGGCTGCTTGTTCAACATCCTATTCTGGCTTCTAACATTTGACGGTTGCAAAATAACATTCTTGCCACAAAGTATTGTGGGAAGAAATATCCTTCTGGGTTCAGTTCCAAGTGGGGAAAAAGACACTGGATTCATGGAAGTCTCTTGGAAAGAAGGTTTATTGATGGTGGACAGGAGGACCACATGGTATGAGGTGTTGGGCAAAAAAGGGAGAAGATGCTGAGAGTGCCCTGGTTTTATGCCCTCTCTAGGCTTTTGAATTTGAGCTTGAATTCTGGCTGGTTGTCAGACTCCCATAGGGCCTTGCAGGGGCAACTGTGTAGGCTGTTCTGAGTCCCAAGCTTGGTTGAGTCTTACATGTAACCAAAGGGCTTTGGGCAATTCCTACTATGGCTCTGCCTGAATGAGGTAGATCTTTGTTATGTAGAATAGTCATTAATGGCCCATTGACAAAGGGGGGATGAGTTTCTGACTCCCTTTTAGGGGAAATATTTTGTCTTTTTAATATTTCCTAAAATATCCCATTTTCCTAGGAGAGGGGTTGGTGCTAACTTCCTACAGTCTGATGAAGCATGTTATGTTTAGGCAGAGTTAAGACCCAAAGAAAACAATGTTCTGCAGTCTGAACTCCTGTAAGAGCTCAAAATTAAGGTGCAATGCTATTGAAGGTGACAACCAATAGCTTTAAATCTGCTGATATAAACATTTAATATTTATTTTTGTTCTGTGCTCTGCAAAGAGACAGAGGAGTTGTCTGGTGGGGGTAAAGCAGAGGTGTTGGGGGTATCTAAAAAAGTAAAGATATCAGGCATGATTGTGTGACTGAAGCACACAACACCCATTCACTATGGATATTGAGGAAGCATGGCTTCAGACCAGAGCTTGGGACTAGTATGCTGACCAGGGTGGATAAAAATCAATGCTTTAATTTAAAAAAAATAATCAGATTTTTTTTAAACAATTTAAATCAGATTTTTTTTATTTTTATCAAATGTATTTTAATAAAATGCTTTTGGAGTAAAAATCCATCTAAAGGTAGTTTTCTCTTTGAGATACATGAACAATTTAGCTTATTCAGCATGAAATGGAGCTTAGTTATGTAGCCATGAGACTGTACATTCTGCAATATTAGGACTGTCAGTGAGTCAATAGGAGGAGGAGCCTCTGCATGACAGAGATCACTGCTCTTTAAAAAACTATGCTTTAAATCGAGTTGATTTAAATCAAGCTTTTTTTTACCAGTGATTTAAATCACGATTTAAATCGACTTGATTCAAATTAAATCCAAGCTGATGTTGACTTGTTTTTAACAGGGTACTTGAGAGACCGCCTGCTGCCAATTACCTCCAATAGACCGATTAGATCTCACAGATTAGGCTTCCTCTGAATTCCATCCGCCGGCCAATGCCGACTGGCGACTACCCGAAGGAGAGCCTTCTCTGTGGCTGCTCCGACCCTCTGGAACGAGCTCCCCGTGGAGATTCGAACCCTCACCACCCTCCAGGCCTTCTGCAAAGCCCTTAAAACCTGGCTGTTCCGACAGGCCTGGGGCTAAAGAGCTGTTGCCCCCGTCTCGAATGGTATGACTGTTGTGTGTTTTTTAAATTATGTATTGTTATGTTCCGTCTTTTTTTTATTTCTTGTCTGTACCCCCGTCCCCTGATTTGAATTGTGAGCCACCCTGAGTTCCCTTGGGGAAAAGGGTGGCATATAAATGTAATCAAATCAAATCAAATCAAAATTAATTGCCTCCCACCCACAAGGTGGGAGTTAGTTTAACTCCAGAAGTGATTATGGATGCTCAGGGTGAAAGTCAATCCCCAAAGTGATTAGTGATGGGGGCCATTAATGGAATTCCTTTGAGATCCTTACAATGGCAAGCAAGCCTGGAAAGGAAAGTGCGATTTCTAAAAGAATCTTGTCTCTTGAGGATCGGAGCTTTAACCGAACCAGCTCAGCATGCTTGGCTGCTGAGGGAGACTAGCAAAACCCCTGCCCCCTCTCTGACTTTCTCTTTCCTCCCTAGCTGTGAAGACAAATCATCGGAGCAATAGAATTCCTAAGAGGCCAGCAAGGCAGGGAGGAAATATGGCAGTTACAAATAATACTGTGCAATCTGAAGGTCATTCTGCTTTCCTTCAACCATCCTATTGGCACTGAACATTTCATGGCTGATTAAGAAAGAAAATCTTGGTTCTACTACTTTACAAACATGGCACCCACCCCTCTCCTAGAAAAAGGAAATATCCTAGGAAATATTAAAAGGGCAGAATATTACGTTTCCCTGGGTGAGAAAAGGAGAAACATATTTTAAAGACAAAGCAGATTCCTGTCAGGCCTGCAGCCATCTTTTATTTTGGATCTTGGTCTGCCACACTTTCTATTATTTTACTATGCATATTCTAGTGTGGGAAAATGAGAGGGGGGATTGTACAGAGTTAGATGATATGTAGCCATAACAACATTCTTTCTAGAAAGCCAAGGTCATCCTTTGTCTTTGCACCGCAACTGGATGGGTGGAAGCTGACAGCATGTCAGTGGAAGGGCTTGTGGGTACAGGGGCAAGATCTTGAACTTTCAACTGGGTGGGGAAAACCAGGAAGCCTTCAGATTCGGGTTTTCCCAGATGTGCCAAAATGGCTCTCTTAATAAATTGGAACTTTGAGCAATACTTTGCCTTGGATTCTGATTTACTTTTGGATGCTATTTGGAACCCTGACATTTCCTGCAGCTCCCTGCCCCCACCTTCAGCTCCAGGATGATGGGATTAAGGCATGGTCCTCAAGACATGATAGGATTAGCCCTCTACCCATCTAGCAACAGATCTCACCACATGGCACCTGGGGAGATTGCATCACCCAAGCCTGGAACACAGACAGTCTACAAAGTTAGCTAAGACCCCCGTGCCTTGGGAGTCTGACAGCCAATGGGATACATTTCTTGGACAGGAACAGGAAACTCTTAAGGTGGGGCCCAAGAGAGAGTATAAAACTCAGGATCTCTCAGCATCTCTTCCCTTTTTCTTCAAGACCTTCAAGGCATGTGGCCTCCCTTCCCCCCCCCCCCCCCAGGACCTCAAACCATGTGGTCCTGTCAACCATCAATAAACCATCTTTCCAAGCAACTTCCATGAATCCAATGTCTTTCCCCCCAACTTGGACTGAACCCAGAAGGATATTTCTTTCAACAGCTCTTTATTGAGACCTTCTCCTCTGGAGCGAACACACAGTGAGATGAGAGTGCCTCTCTTCTTGCTGTGCGTTGGACTGAAAGACAGCAAAAACACAAGAAGAATCTGAACTCTGGTGTCTCAATCCCGCATCTTAACCAGACAGCGGGGAAGTTTCTCATCTTTGCATAAGGCAGTCAGATTTGGGTTGCAAAAGTCTAGTAGGTAATGATTGCAAATGGCAGTGAAGAGAACAAATATGATTCATAAAGCTTTATATGGCTCAGAGGTTGGGTCTCTTTGGGACCACCTTTTCCCAACTATATCTACCCAGTCAATAAAATTGGGTAGGAAAGCCCCCTCCATCTCATTGCTCTCAGTTCGTCAATACAGAATAATGATAGAGGTGGAAAGCCTTTTCAGTGGCTGCCTACAATATTTCTCAGGGGGTTCAAATGTTCCCAGCCCTACTGAGATTTAAAAAAAAATGCAGAAAATATGGCTTTTACAGCAGGCCACGGAGCTTGGATCAGTGGTGATTTACTACTGGTACTGTGGCCGTGGCTTAGTGGGCATGGTGTGGCTTGGTGGGTATAGCAGGGGAAGGATACTGCAAAATCTCCATTTCCACCCCACTCTTGGGCCAGCCAGAGGTGGCATTTGCCGGTTCTCCAAACTACTCAAAATTTCCACTACCGGTTCTCCAGAACCTGTCAGAACCTGCAGGATTTCACCCCTGGCTTGGATGTTGTACTCTTGTCCCTTCTTACTTTAGATTTTCTGTTGGGTTGATGTGGCTTGTGTTTCTTGGTGTATACTACTATACTATATGTTATCCAAGCAATATAAGTGCATTGTACCTTGTGTTATTGCTTTTAATGCTTTACCTTGCAAACCCAGTTTATAAAAATACAAACAAATCTTTGCTGCCATTTAGTGGCCATTGGAGTTTTGCAGCCCAACCTCTGGTGGCAGCATCCTAGGTGCTTTTCTGCCATTTCAGTTTTAAAAATGAATCTCAGTGGCTTACAATAACTAAATCCACAATAAAAACACCACATAATTATCAACAACATACCCAAAATATGTTCATAAAACCCCATGGTAATTATGGGGACACAATAAGCAGCACCCACATCCATTTTAGGTACAAATTTAACAGTCACCACAATCTCCAAACACCCACGCCAGGTTTTCACAAGCTTTGTTAATAATGTTAATATTAATAATGAGGATGCTGTTCTTCTCTTCTGGCTCTCTGTAGGAGGGATGTTCTGGCAGAGAATGCATTTCAGTTCTCACTTTCTGTAAAACTTTTGAAAATCCTCAGGCAGATCAGAATGCCTTCCTCAGGGGTAGCCCTTGTATTTAGCATAATAATTTGCAACCTTGATTAACAGGTTGGATCAAAAGGTGAGCTTCTCCCGCAACTTTACCTAATCCACCATGCCAAAATAATGGTTATAAGTTCAATTTTATAATTGGAAAACACAATCAATAAACCTAGTCGACACTTAAAATGAATTTAAAGGTAGATTTCCTATGTCAAGTCATGTCCAATTCTAGGCTCATCTCTGTTACTTAGCCGAGGAAGCCGGTGTTGTCCAAACACACTTCTGTGGCCATGTGACTAGCATGACTATGCACAAAATGCTTTTACCTTCCCTTCTATGTATCTACTGGCATTTGCATGCTTTCAAACTGCTAGGTGGGTAAGAGCAAGGGCAAATAATGGGCACTCACCCTGTCATGTGGTGTTGTGTCTCAAACATGGGCTGGCAGCTTTTCAGCTGACAAGCCCAGAGTCTTTAAACACTGAGCCATTACACCCCTTAAAATGCATTTATTCCCTGCAGATATAGACATGTTCCAGTTACTGTTCTCTCTCGGACAGAATTTTAGGTCCTGACAAAGTAAATAATGGTGAGAAACTGAATGCAGCAGAAAAAAATGAATGGGCAGGGGGTGAAATCTGATAAACTAATATCCATCAGGCAGTCAATAAATGCAAATTTTACTTTATCTTAGCTGAAGTCATTTTTCAGGAATAAAAGTGTGTGCATCAGGCTGAGAACAGCAAGGACAGAGGAGGTGGTTATTAACAGTGGTGAAATTCAATTTTTTTTACTACTGGTTCTGTGGGCGTGGCTTGGTGGGTGTGGCAAGGGAAGGATACTGCAGAATCTCCATTTCCACCCCACTCTTGGGCCAGCCAGAGATGGTATTTGCCGGTTCTCCAAATTACTCCAAATTTCCATTACCGGTTCTCCAGACCTGTCAGAACCTGCTGAATTTCACCCCTGGTTATTAATGACGTCATTTTAATCCAATGACACAATCAAGGCCATTACAAATAAAAATTATAGATACATCAATAAAATAAAATAAATAAATAAAACAATAAAACAAAACGGCAAAGACTATCAGCCCTTTCTCTGATCTGTGGTTACCTCTGGATGACTTGAACTACATCCCCCATAGTCCTTTGTCCTTGACTCTGTTGGCATGGGTGGAAGTTGAAATCCAAAGTGTTTGACAGATACCAGATTGTGAAGAATTGGTATAGTTTAATTAATGTCATCAAACTGGGTTTGATTTCTGGTGGCATCTTGGACAAAAGCCTTCCCTCTCAACATCTCCCCAGCAACCAACAGCTCCGATACATTGCATATGTTGGCTTAAATCACATTGTCAGGTCTCAATGTGGTTGAGAGAAGACCTCTTCATCTTTTCTCTAGATATTTCTAGTTCCTTTCTACATAGGCACTGCAGCTCAGTGTATTTTCCTCCCAGGTGTCTATGGAGATTCTCAGCTATTTAGGTCATGGTTGTCCTGAAGGTGCTTTTTCAAGAGGCAACTGGACTTCAGAACTGGAGAAGCTTCTTGGATGAGAAGCGAAACGTCTTCAAAGAAATACCAGAAACTCCATTTGCCTCCTGGAAAAAAGCACCCTTGGGATTTCCTCCTATGTCTGCCAAACAAGCCCTAGAGAGGAAAAGAAAGAGGGTACGGACTGGGTCGGTGGGAGAAAGCAACCCTTAATGCACAGCCACGGGACAGGATTTCTGCCAAAAGCGGTCACTTTCACTTTCGTCCCTGCTCCAGCGTTCCAGCGAGCGCCGACTTTCCGAACCGCATCGCAGGCAAAACCTTTTATACTACATCTCCCATCATGCCCCCTCCCTCCCTCATCTCTCTTGACCAATAGAAAAAAAGAGATTCCGCAACGTCTGACCTTCTTCTGCACTGCGAGCCAATGGCGAGTCCCGTTTGCGCCCTCGCTCAGCCAATCATACGGCAAGACGATCGTTGAGGGCCGGGCGGGAAAGTGGTTGCGATTTTGAATGCCGAGAAAAGCCGGAAAGGTAAGCGATGGCGAGGCGGTTGTTTATATGTCTGCCTGTCTGTCTGTCTGCTTCTGCCTGTCTCTGTCCAGAGAATTTTTTTTAAAATGAAGGCCGACTTTGGTAATTCGTTTGATAATTCTAGGGAGACAAAAGTAGAAACCCTAAAAAATATTTTGGAAAATTCCTGCTACTAAGCTTTGTCAACAGCTTTTTTTGCAAAGGGAAGTTTGTCTATTGAAAGAATCAGGTGGTTTCATAAAATTCGTGTTTTTTACTAGGTAGCCCTCAAAACCCCTCCTTTGATGTGTGCATAAATCTTGGTTTCTTTCTCTGTGGTTCAGGATCAAAATTTTCAGAAGGTTTTAAGTTGGAGGATATTCAGTGCATAATTATTCGTACCCATTTCATTCAGACTCATGTTTATTCTTATACCTATTATTTTGCAAACGATTGACAAATCAAATCAATAAATAAAAATAAGAATACTCAGGCCTCCAGCTTAAACGATTTGAATGCCTGGGATTTTTAAATGTAATAGCCTGGTGGACTAGTTAACAGCAGTATTTGCTGTTGTAAACTGTTCCTTAAGCTGGAAGACTTATTTCATTTTTGCTATTTGCTTTTTTTTTTTTTATTTTTTTTTTAGAACCATGGCTGAGATGAAAGGTGATAATGATGAGCTGGCAATGCTTGAAAAAGACATCAAGGAATTTTGGACCAAGTTCAGAACTATTTGTTGCCTTGAGCCTATTGATCAGGTTTTGGGGCTAAGAGACTCCTGGTATGAATCCATAAACAGTCTTTCAGGTAAAGTTATATCTGGTTTATTATTTGGTTGCAGCAGAAAATGAAATATCCTGTATATTCTTCATTCCCCCTTTTAGCTTTGTAATCAATTGGGGTAGGCTGACCATGGAAAAGAAGGACAATATTTATAAACCAGGCCTGTCGAACCTTTTGGCTTGCCTGGGCCACATTGAGTGAAGAGGAATGTTCTTGGGCCCCATATTAAGTATATGTAATTAATGTATATAAATAACACGTTTCCTTTATTTTTTAATATTTTAAATCAAATCTTATAGAGCCACATTATTAGAGGTCCAGGACTGCAGTTTGGACATACCTGATATAAACTATATGTATGATATTCTTCTTTTTTCAACTCACAACGATATTGTGGAAAGTTTCATCTGAATATAAAGTTTGTGGGCAATTTTATTGATTAGATTTATACCCCACCTTTCTCAGGAGGGTGAATTTATATATTTTCACTGCTTTATATAGGATTTAACCTAGTACCAATCTTTATTTACTTTATATAGCTGCACATCTCACTTTGGAAGACTAGGTAGCTTATAATATAGGTAGTCCTTCTCTTATGACCATTTGTTTAATGACCATTTGAAATTACAACGGCAGTGAAAAAAGTGACTTATGACCATTTTTCACACTTAACAACCACTGCAGCACCCCCAAGGTTATATAATTTGGATTTGGAATTTGGACACTTGGCAACTGGCATGTATTTATGACAGTTGCAGTGTCCCAGGGTCATGTGACACACACACCCCCTTTGCAACCTTCTGACAAGCAAAGTCAACGGGAAAGCCAGATTCATTTAACAACCATGTTACTAACTTAACAACTGTAGCAATTCATTTAACAACTGCAGCAAGAAAGGTCATAAAATGGGCCCAAACTCACTTAATTGTCTTGCTTAGCAATGGAAATTTTGGGATCAATTGTGGTCATAACTCGAGGACTACCTATAAAACAAATAAAAATACATGACATAAAACAAAATAAAAACAATAGTTTCTGGCTGAGTTTTGATTTTGTTTTTTACATTATAGATAAATGGTCCAGAAGACTAAAAGAAGGGGATGAAATTATCAGCAAATTTCATGAGTATACCAACGGTACAGTATAAATCATTTCTCATTTTTCTTACAATCATTTTACAGAAGCTAATAGACCAAATAGAATCTCTGAAAAATATATTTTTTTATTCAGTATTGATGTCTACCCTGAAAAATAATGTCTGGGCTGCCTTTTCTATAAAAGCAAATGTAAACTGCTGAATGCAGTGTGGATAAGCCAAACCTTGATCTTACTTCCAGTTGTGTTATACAATAATAACACATACTTAATTGTAAAGAAGTATAGTTATGAACTTCAGATAATCACTGCATTGTCAATAATGCTGCTTCTGTTCCTTTCATCTCAAATGTCCATGAATCAAACTGGATAATGTCCATTGTACAATATTAAAGTGATGAAGGTGCCAGTTTTATGGGAATGCGTATTTCTGTTGGATTGGGACTAAATGTAAAATCTTCCATGAAGATTTTACCGTCCTCATTTTACCCATCTCAGAAATTTGGAAGGCTATGGTGTCGTCCAGGTGCTATGTAGTTTACTAAAACAAGAATTTTGGTTTTCTTCATATTTTATGTGAGTGTTGCATTGAATGTTATATTTGATTTTTTAAAATATTTAGTGGTAAGGATAACACATGTAATACATAAACAGAAAACGTTCTTACATAAGATAGACTTAAATATTTATTTTGTCATATTTATGCAGTGTATGTTTTAACTTTTGTAATGTTTTACTGAGTAATCTATATTACCCAAATTACTGAGAGGTAAACCTAAATAAATAGCTTTTGCATTTAAAAAAAAATATGCAGCCGGTTTTCTCTGTTTCATACAGAAGTCTGTGAGTTGAATAAATCAATCGAAGAAAAGCAAACTAAAATCTCAGAAGCTCTTTCTAACATTAATGATGAGGAAAAGGAGAAGGCAGACCTGCTGAACAGCATTCAAGAGTTGAAGGAAGAATTAATCCAAAACAGCAAATGTAAGTTGCACTGGGAAAATAGAACATGAATAGTTTATATTTGTATCCTGCTTTTCCTCCTGAAATTCAAGGCCGCCTAGGTAACACTTTGTCTTCCAGTTTTTCCCTGAATAGCATCTGGTCACATGAGAGAGAATGGCTGGCCCAGTATCTGCTGAGCTTTCATAACTGAGGGTGTTATTGAACGTGGGATAGCCAGGTCTCAAATGAATACATTAATCATTACATCATACTGGATATTTTTATAATGATTCAGGAGATGCTGGAGCTGGCCATTCAATTTCAACAAAGTCAATCTGGAACCGCCATGTTAGGTTTCCCACGAAACCGTGGGAGTGGCCTAGAGGTGGAGCTCTCACCTCACAGTCAGGCTGTGAGTTTGATCCTAGGTAGAGGCAGATATTTCTCTCTCTGGACACTACCTCAGCATTGGCAACAGGAAGGGCATCCGGCCAGTAAACACTCAGGTCCATTCAGTCGCCAAGGACTCCACCCCACAAGGGATTAAGGGGTCTTTAAAAGAAGAAGGTGATGGTGTAAGGTTTCCCACATGGAAAAGCTGGCTGTAACACTGGAGAAAGGAAAGCCACTACAGAATAGGGCCTTCATCCCAGCCCCTGAAGCTGGTCCAGAAGGATGTAATGGTCAATGGTACTGAAAGCTATCAAAAGATCTAGAACAGGGGTGTCAATTTCAAGGCCAGATCTGCAGGGCTACCCATAGGTATGCCCTGAAAACAGCAAAGGACCAGCCCGCGGTGCCTCTGCCAGCGAAAACAACTCGGGAGCATCGCACATGGGTCCCTCCCCCAAGCTCCGTTTTCACTGGCCGAGGCCTGCAAGAGGCTGTCGTCGCCAAAAAAAAGGGGGGCTCTATTTTCACTGGCAGAGGGCTAGCAAAACAAACTAAGAACAAAACAAAAGGTGAAATGTTTCCCCTTTTGCATTTGAGCATCCAAGAAGGGACGGGAAAGAGGAAAGACAAAGAAAAAGAAGGGAAGACGGAAGAGTGCAAGGAAGGAAAAATAGGAAAGGGGGGAAGGAAGAAGAAAGAATGAAAAGGAAAGGAAGGAAGGAGATTATAATGGGAGCGAGGGAGGGGTTGAGAGAAGTCCTGCCTTAGCACTTGGCCACCACAGATGCCCCCTGACACAAGTGATGTTGAGGGGGCCATGCCGTCCCGTCCACCCCCCCCAGTCTCCCAAAGTCAAACAACCCTGATGCGGCCCTCAATGAAATCGAGTTTAAATTAAACCACTCCCTAATCTAGAAGGACCAGGACAAATGCATCAAGCCCGTCAGAGGTTATTCATGAGCACAACCAATGCTTTCTCAGCACTGTAACCTGGTCTGGCTCCTGATTGGAATGGTCTAGATAATTTGCCTCTTCCAGAATCTACAGAAGTTATGCACCTACCACTTACTCCACAATTATCCCTTAAAAAGGGAAGTTTGGAAATGATGAAAATTGCCCAGGACTTTTGGGTCCCAGGTTAGTGTCTTAAACAGAGGGAACAGACCACTGTCACCTTCAAAAACTCCCATCAAGAAGCATTCACCTCAACTTGGACCCAACTATATGCCATCTCCTAGCTGGCCTTGACCAACCAGGAAGGAGATGGGTCTAGAGCTCATAGCTCTGAAGACTTGTCCAGTTCCTCAGAGCTAACTGGGTCTGAAATTCATCCCAACTCATCCCTGATATTTCTCCCTTTTGTAGGGCCTGTCCATCTAAATGAAGTACAGTAGATCCTAACAACTTTGTCCTGTCCCACAAACTACCCTCTCAAGGGCTTTTCTATTCCCTCCCTGGGGAGGGATCTGTTTACCTGAAACAGGACTACCAGGTTCTATTTGCAGATGCCATAAGAGCAGTGAAGCTTTGTTGCTCTTACCACTACCAAATAAATTCTAATAAAGGCTATTCTCCATGTTTGATTGGATTTGTTACTTTTAAAGCCATACATGGTTTAGGACCTGGCTACCTGAGAGACCGCCTCCTGCCATTTACCTCCCAACGACCAATAAGATCACACAGATTGGGCCTCCTCCAGGTGCCGGTCAATGTCGGTTGGCGGCTCCCCGGGGGAGGGCCTTCTCTGTAGCTGCTCCGACCCTATGGAATGATCTTCCCGTAGAGATCTGGACCCTCACTACTCTTCCGGCCTTCCGTAAAGCTACTAAGACCTGGCTGTTCCGGCAGGCCTGGGGATGTTGATCAGTATCCAGTCCCACTCTAACAGTATGCATGGTGTGAAATTTTAATAATTGTATCCTTATTTTAATTCTTTATATATGTTTCTTTTGTCTTGTCTGTGAGCCGCCCAGAGTCCCAATGGGAATGGGCGGCATATAAATGTCAATTAAACTAAACTAAACTAAACCAATAAAACTAATTTGCTCTTCCAGCAGTGAACTGAATGTCTATTGCAATGTTTCTTTCGGCCAGAACTCAGAAACTATTACATGATCCCAGATTACAGGGAGTTCACACAAATGCAATCTAACCTAGATAGCCCACTAGAGGAACTGCAAATGATAAATTGGGTGGTGTTTTAAAATAAACGGTTCTTTTCTTGAAAAAAGCAAGGTACTAATGTTGCAAAAACAGATGCTTGATTTCGTAAATTTTATCAGCTTCCTAAAAAATGATCCTGCGCATAAGCTTAGTGGAGATTTTGAAGCTTTGTTTCTTTTTCAATTCCAGCAACGCATAAAACAGCAGAAGAAATGGAGGAAAGACTTCGTAAGGCTGAAAAATTATTTAAAGAGAGGCTTGGGTTAGAAATACGAAAAACAGATGGTAAGATTGCAATTCTGCTTCATTTTACAGCAAAATCCATTTGTTTACTTTTTTCCTACAAAGCTGATGATTATTACTGCTATGCTATATAACCGGGATGGCGAACCTATGACACGCATGCCACAAGTGGCACGCAGAGCCATTTGTCAGGGCAAGGTGTTGCCTTGTCAGCTGGCCAGTGCACATGTATGCGCTGGCAAGCTGAGTTCAGCCTTTTTAAAGCCACTTTTTGCCCGAGAACAGCCTCTCTCCCCCCCTCCCCCCCCCCCCCCCGGAGGCTTCAGGAGCTTCCCTAAAGCCTCCGGAGTGCAAAAAATCAGCCCTAACAGCAAACTGGAAGTTTGGGGATGGACTTCTGGTTTGCTCGTAGGGCCGGTTTAAGCCCTCCGGAGCCCTCAGGGGGCTTCTGGAGGCCTCCCCGAAGGCTCCGGAGGAGGAAAAACGACCCTACAAGCAAACCAGAAGTCACTTCTGGTTTGCTCGTATGGTCATTTTTTGCCTTCCAGAGGCTTCAGGGAAGCTCCTGAAGCCACCGGAGGGCCTCGGGGGGGGGGGGGGGGGCGGAGGAGGCTGTTTTCACCCTTCCCAGGCTCCTATAAAGCCTCTGAAGCCTGGGGAGGGCGAAAAAAGCATGCAAAAAATGGGGGGGGGAGTGCCTGTCATGCACGCTGGGGGGGTCGCACATTGCATTATGGGTGCAGCACACCCGCGCACAACCCCCCTGCACTCTCCCCGCTTATGGCATGCAAGCCCAAAAATGTTTGCCATCGCTGCTATATAAGCCTAGGGCGCGGTAGCTCAGTGGCTAAGACGCTAATCTTGTCAATCAGAAAGGTCGGCAGTTCAGCGTTTCGAACCCCTAGCATCGCGTAACGGGAGTGAGCTCCCGTTACTTGTCCCAGCTTCTGCCAACCTAGCAGTTCGAAAGCACGTAAAAATTCAAGTAGAAAAAATAGGAACTACCTTTGGTGGGAAGGTAACAGCGTTCCACGCACCTTTGGCATGGAAGACATCTTCGGACAGCGCTGGCTCTTTGGCTTTGAAACAGAGATGAGCACCGCTCATGTGCTAGTCGGGAGCAACTAGCACATATGTGCAAGGGGAACCTTTACCTATATAAGCTTAAAAGGTAATAATTTTTCCTTGCAGATTTGAATTGTTGCCAAAGGTTTCCATGGGAAGAAATATTCTTGCATGCAACAATCGCTTGTCTGTGCTGTGTATCACTGCCAGCTCAGCCTCATTTTAAAAGCTCTCTGTAAGAGACCAGTTCAGCCCTCCAGTAAGCCTTGTCTTCATCCTCTTGCTTGACCATTTCAGGAAATAAATGAAATAGGAAGGGGTCTATCAAAAATGGGGAACTAGCAAAGTAGGGGGTCATTGTCTACTTTAGGTTTTGCCCCACTCATTGCTTGCTTCAATCCCACTTAGCATGCAGTTTGCAATTAATTACCATAATAATTCAGGCTGTGCAGATGGCACCATTTGGGGGACGGAAGGCTCCAAGCAACACTATGTTGAAAACACTGATTCCCTGTGACTAGCAGAAATGCCAGTTCTGTCCTTTAATTTATGGAAAAATGGAGGGATCTCTAAAAGATGAGCATAGTTCGGAAGAAAAGCGAATGCTTCATTTCCAAAACAATACCTTTTGCATATCTTGAAAATTTCGCTTTCCATAAAATTGGGTATCAATAGCACTTATATACTGCTTCACAGTGCCTTACATCTCTCTCGGAGGGATTTATAGAGTCAGCCTATTGCCCCCAGCAATCTGGGTCTTCATTTTACTCCCCTCGGAAGGATGGAAGGCTGAGTCAACCTTGAGCCTGGTGACATTCGAACTGCTGGTAGTTGGCAGTCAGCAGAATTAGCCTGCAATGTTGCATTCTAACCACTGCGCTACCACAAGTTTTTGCAAGCCTGTGAACAAATAAATATTCAGCACCATGTCTTTTACTGAGCTCTGATCTGTCTGAACTCCAGTAAGAATCTTTGTAACATCTTAAGTTTTTCAAAGTGCTATTTACCAGGGTGGATAAAAATTGATGATTCTTTTTTAAAATTTAAAAATAGGATTTTAAAAAAAATCAGATTTTTTTAAAATTGAAATTGGTTTTTTTTTTTTGAATTTTTATCAAATTTATTTTAATAAAATGCTTTTGGAGTAAAAATCTATCTAAAGATAGTTTTCCATCTGGGACGGTCAGTGAGTCAACAGCGGGTCAGAGGAGGAGCTGCTGCGGGACAAAGATGACAGTTGCCCTTTAAAAATTATGATTTAAGTCGAGTTGATTTTAAACAAGCCTTTTTACGAGTGATTTAAATCATGATTGAAATCGACTTGATATAACTCAAATCCACCCTGCTATTTACTATTATAACTATCAGAACCATGGAGTTTAAAAACTTAATCCTGCACCAAATGATTTCATAGGGAATGAAATATTTCTCAGGAAACGGGTCCCTCTGAGCATAACCTTGATGGGGAAAAAATGGTTTTCAGTATTAGAACTGAGCTTGTGAGTCCAGTACACATGTACATTAGGTTTTTTTGTGACAGTTACACATCCAAGCTTTGCCCTCCAGCTTTTGGCAAACCCTGCAAACGGACGAGCTTTTATTGCTGATAAAACCTTCAACAGTATTATCAAGAGACTTATTGGAATGGGATGCTCATCTATCTTCTGCCCACCCTCTAAAAGGACTGGGAAGCACATGAGAGTGTATTATAGCTTCCTAAATACCCAGCTTCCCTTTTTTTTAATCCCTTCAAATGGCTTTGCCTCCCACTACTCTAAAGGGTAGACATGGGAATCAGAAACACTGGGGAAGACAAGCAGTTCACATTTCCATCCCTAAAATCTTAGAAAATGGCCTTAAGAAGTCTCCAAAGCAGGATGGTCAAACTCAAGGCCTGCAAACTGGAGCCGGCCCACAGGATGCTTAGATCTGGCCCACAGGATCGTCCTGGAAACAGCAAAGGACCAGCCTGCGGTGCCTCTGCTAGCAAAAACGGAGCTCAGGAAGGCAGGCGGTGGCCCTCCTAATCCATTTTCACTGGCAGAGGGTTGCAGGAGGCCATCACAGCCGAAAACGGAGCTCGGGGACCTGTTTTCACACTTGGGCCATCACAGGTGCCCCCGACACGAGTGACATCGAGCTGGCCACACCCACCCCGGCCCCCTGAGGTCAAGCACAACCCTGATGCAGCCCTCAATGACATCGAGTTTGACACCCCCCTGCTCCAAAGGGGTAGTGGCCATATGTGGGCTTTGGGTTGCCTGTCCTTCATTAGAGTCAATCCGTTAGCATCCATTTATTTCTGTATGCACACACAGAGAAAAGAACAAACACCAGTTCTTTAAAGGCAATTTTTGAAAACTGCAGTTGAAGCGTTACTATTTTGGTCCCAAGATGATTCAGGGTTAGGGTTTAAAAAAAAACAACTTCAGTGCAGAATAGCCCAATCGTGGATTGTGCGTGTTCCCACTGATCCTTTGTAAATGATTATTTGGATCCAGGGGAGCTTTTCTCCAAGTAGAAATAAGTCTCTGCAAATAAACCAGGAGCTGTGCTTGGTCAAAGCATCCCGGGAAAACATTTTCCCACACCATTCCCCACATTGTTTAGACATTGATTGCTAGCATTGTGTCTTAAAATGTAAGAATAAAGAAAGAAACATTTAAGACTTTATAGAATGGCAGTACAACTGAAATATATAAAGTTTTTTCTGGCATATCTGAGATTTAATGCATCCTTATTTCTGCATCTAGATAAGCATTTGCAATTTGTATTTCGCTGCATTGATCATAAAGATTTCCAAAAGCCATACATACTTACTCTTTCCATAAATGAAGAGGGAGCTTACAAAGGTATGTATGGAACTTCCAACCGTGTCTTATTTTCCTATTCCCTTTATATCAGTGTTTCTCAATCTTGGCAACTTTAAGTCCTGTGGTCTTCAACTGCCAGAATTCCCCAGCCAGCTGCTGGCTGGGGGATTCTGGGAGTTGAAGTCCACAGGACTGAAAGTTGCCAAGGTTGAGAAACACTGCTTTATATCAAAATAAGCTCACACCTGTTCGTTCTCATCTTTTCATTCTACTAGAAAAAACGCTTTCAGTATTGAAATAATTGTTTTAAGATTGTAGTTCCATCCATTTTTATATATTTCGCTTTGGCAACTTCTGGGTTTTCCATGTCTCTCTCTTCCCCCCCCCCCCCCCCCCCCCCCCCACCAAAGGACTTGAACAATTTACTAGTCTGTAGATCAGGTTATATTACATCCTGTGTTCCAACACTTCCCTGGCCTTAACAATAACACTTAGACTTATATACCGCTTCACAGTGCTTTGCAGCCCTCTCTAAGCAGTATACAGAGTCAGCCTCTTGCCCCCAGCAATCTGGGTCTTCATTTTAGCCACCTTGGAAGGATAGCAGGCTGAGTCAACCTTGAACCTGGTGAGAGTTGAACTGTCAAACTGCAGGCGGCTGGCAGGCAGCAGAAGTAGCCTTCTGCTGACACAGACAGTCACATTTTGCAAACTGGTAGGGAAAGTGAGTGAATACCACCCCTGCTTAGAATGTATTGACTCATTTATTAAAAATTCCCAAAACGTTTATAGTAGAACAAACCAAAATAGAATAATGTGTATTTAAATAAAACTTTCACAATCACTTACAGTATAAGAGATAGCTGATAACATGAGCTACCCACAGATGTGTTTCTTGGTCTTATGTTGAGATAGAAAATTATGAGAAGTGAGTGCAGGGCATTCTTTGCTATGTCCCTTTGTGACTTTTATGTGTCCAAATGTTTTGTCCTAAACGTCCTACCATGTTAGGATATCTTATTTTCAATTTTTTTAAAGGAAAATAATTCACTGCTTTTTCCTAGTGGTCTCTTGTTCTCCTCCCTTGGACTGCGCAGAAGAACTACAGCGGAAAGTGAGAGAAACCAACAATTTCTCTGCGTTTATTGCTAATGTTAGAAAAGCCTTCATTGCTTTGACCTACAAATAAAAGCACTGCTTATTCTCTAAATCTGCCCTTCATGTTTGGTCACTTCCTACTTGGGAAGAATAAAAAGTCTTGTAACAACTTGAGGGCTTTGGACAATGACTGTGAAAACTTAGCCCAGATCTTCATTCTTATTTTGAGGTACTTTTTTAATGTAACCTGGGCCTTAGATGGTGGTTGTAAGAATAAAGTAGGCATGGGGGGGAGGGGGGGACCAGGTGTGTTGCACATAACTCTTGAAAGAAGAATAGGTTTCAAACATAACATAACTGTAACCTAATAAAATTAGTAAATAGTAACTGGTTATCTGTTGGATGATTGTCCTACCTCACTATGCAACAGAACAATAATCCTAGGATCCCCTCAAGGGGATATATTTCAAAAATTGAAGTCTTTGTATCTTCTGGCAGAACAAATTCCTGGTTTGCTCAGCCTTGCAATATAGGGAATTTTATTATCTTCACGTTCTTCTAAAGTCTTATTAATCTGGGGGGAAAAACATGGTGTAGAATTTGATTACATGGTGCCAATTCCGTTTATGAATAGTCTATAGTAAATTGACTTCCTCTTGCACTTCAGAAATAAATGTCAGTTTCCCTTTCATTATACCACAAAGATCTCCCAACAATTCATTAAATGACTGGTTAACGTGATAATTTAAGAGTTAGTATCATTTCAAAGAGATTCAATGTAAGTTGTCTCTAATTGTTTTGTTACAATGCTAATTCACCAAATATCCATTTCAGAGCTTCTTATAAATAAAGAAAATTATTCTTTGGCTTCTATTACAAGCATAGAAACACATCTGTTGGATTTGTTATGCATGTTGGGGTGATTATTTTTTCCTTTTGTTTTAAAGAGAAGGTTCTCCGTCTCTCCTGCCAGTCGAGAGAGTGACTTCTTCCACATATGTAGCAGGAAAATTGCCTTTTTCCCCCTTTCTAGAACCATACCACCAGCCACTTTGGTCTTTGTGATGAATTACAATTACATCACCTAAAAGGATAAATACAAGCAAGTTAATATTTGTCAGAGTTTGTTGCAGTAATCAAATCCAGAAAGCACATACAGGTAACTGATTCAGCAGGATTCATTAACTTCTTTTTACATATAATTTAACACATGAAATAAGTATACAATAGCAAAAGTGGTTCTTCCAACGTGGTAGAGAATACAAGCAATCACAGAGGAGAGGAGTTTCAGTTCAGAGCAGCAGATTAGATTTTTTAGCTTAGCACAGACTTGCAGCTTTAGTACAGAACAGTTGAGCTAAGCCACGCCCAGGCTCCTTGTTGTCTCCTTGTTGCTCACATAGCAAATTCCCTTTCAGTTTCCAAACAGCCCTCATTGGCTGACTTAGTTGCTATGCCTATTCATTGGCTGACCTTGTTATTATGTCTCCCAAGTCATGAACTCTCATACACTGACAATATCGACTTAATTATATTGTGTCATTTAATCGAATGCATGGGACAATATCTATCCACCAATGCAAGACAGATGTATAGAAGCCCTTCCATCTACAGCAGGGCTGTCAAATTCATGTTATAGTGGTGTCATGTGACATTTCCCCCCTTCTCTAAACAGTGTGGGCGTGGTCAGTGCATGACACATCTGGCCCGTGGGCCGGCAGTTTGACAGATCTGCTCTACAGGCTTTCAAACAAGGCATCTACTCTTAAGTGTATCTTGCATGTAGGTAGGAAGAAGAATCAAGAGACACAATTTGCAGAGCTAAAGCTGGGTTAGGAAAAATGGTGCACTCTGAATTCTGAATGAAGTTAATTCCATTCTGGTTCATAGCAACCACATTGTTGCTTAACTTGATCAGGAGCCACATCTTTGAACCAATTTATAACTAGCTGGATTTCTAAAGCTCTTTCACAAGATGCAGACTGTTGCTTTTAATAGCCTTTGGCTGTAGGCCGGTCCTTTTGTAATATCAGCTCAGTTTCTTAAATCCCTAGCTTTAGGCATTGATTTCCATCTTTTCCCCCAAGCTGTTTATCAATGAACATCCACAAAAATGTTCAAGTTACAGTTTTTGTAATATTCCTCCATATGATTATAATAAGGAACCCACAATGTTTTTCTCTTGAGTTTTAATTTGACCATTTGAGAACAGCTGCTTTAAACCTGTATTTTCGCAGTCCATTTATTATTGAGATAATTATTATTTGAGGCGTACAGGTACAGTTAGGCAGGATTGAAACCTTTACCTTTAATTAGTTTCTTTTTATAAAAAAATGTGCATAGTTAGCTCATACCCCAAGTTTTCTCATCAGAGTAATTCTAATCACATATCTTTCTCTTGTTACATTCTGAAACAATTATCCAAGGGCTTAAGTAGAACAACGTTCTGAAATGTCACCAAAACTTTCAGAATTTTAGGCAGACGAGTACTGTAAGGATTTGGTTACCTCTTCAATTTTTCTCCACATTCATTTTTAGCATCCAATAAGTGGAATTAAAAACATGGGCAGTTGCCTCGGGATGATGGTCCAGTAGGAATACCCAAGAGCATTACAAACAAAAAAGCTCAGAATCAACTGATAAGTTGAAATTGGCAAACCACGCCAGAAGACCCCAAATTGTTCTATGACGTGTTAATGGGGCCTCTTTGTTAAAACAGAAATTTATGGGATGGCATCCATTGATTTTTTTTTCATTACAATAGTTGAAAGGGATTAATGTTTTATTGATTTCCAACTCTCTTTTTCCCCCTAACTTCTATTGAGATTAGGATGAGTAAACATTACCTTTACTTAAGCAAAGCTCGTCCTCTCTTTCTGCGTGGTAATCATACACAGCTCGACACGTTCTGCTTTCTAAATTCTCCGGTTGCAAAGAGGTGGTGAAATTCGCGCTGCTCCCCATTTCTACAATGTCAAACCGAAAATGGAATATTTTTAATATCGGCCCAGTTGATTCCTTTTTTCTCTGCAAATGATCCTGAAGCTCTGTATAGGTAGTCCTCGACTTATGACCACACAATTGAACCCAAATTTCCCATTGTCAAGTGAGACATTTGTGAAGTGAGTTTTGCCTCATTTTATGACCTTGCTTGCCACAGTTGTTGTGAATCACTGCAATTGATAAGTTAGTAATCCTGTTGTTAAGTGAATTTGACTTCCCCATTGACTGTCAGACGGTCACAAAAGGTGATCACAGGGCCTTGGGACATAGCTACTGTCATAAATATGAATCAGTTGCCAATCATCTGAATTTTGATCACATGATGCTGCAAAGGTCATAACTGAAAAACAGCCATGTCAATTTTTTCAGTGCTGTTGTAGCTTTGAATCATCATTAAACAAACTGTCAAGAGTGAAACATTGGCAGCTACGTGCCTCTTCATTTCAATTTAGCAATAGCAATAGCAGTTAGACTTATATACCGCTTCATAGGGCTTTCAGCCCTCTCTAAGCAGTTTACAGAGTCAGCATATTGCCCCCACAGTCTGGGTCCTCATTTTACCCACCTCGGAAGGATGGAAGGCTGAGTCATCCTTTGAGCCGGTGAGATTTGAACCGCCGAACTGCAGCTTAGCAGTCAGCTGAAGTGGCTGCAGTAGTGCACTCTAACCACTGCGCCACCTCGGCTCTTGCCATTAGAGTAAATGGGGTGGGGAAAGTGTTGATTATGAATGGTTCAGTTGGAGAAATGAAACTTCTACAAGTCCACTGAAACTTATGAGAGCCTGGAAACTTTTCAAGGACATATCAACAGGTGTGACGAAGGCTGCAGACAGTTCCCTTAACAAAGAGAACTTATTTACATGGCCTACGTGGAAGCCTGGGAGTTGGCCTGGGAACTTCATACTCTGAACTGTTGATACTGTAAACTGTTGCCTAAGAAATTCAGAGTTAGTTTTACCTTGCAATTACCACGCTATGTATTCAATAAATAGTAAACTTTTGAGTAAAGATATGATTCTGGACTTTTATTTGGTTACTCAAGCAGGAAGTTGATGCAATCTGTTGTAAGTCTAAAACTACTTGTATAGGAAGGAAATGCCTCAAAGACAAACACAACTGCGGATGACTGCATGGGTCTAATCCATTTTCTTGGAAAACCACATGCATGTGGTTTGCCCTTGCCTTTTTCTATGATTGTTGTTTTCAGTCAATTCTGCCATATGTGTATGCATAGATGAATGAATGTATCACAATGCTAAACATACTATTTCTCCGATACGTCTGAAAAGAAGAAAGCCTATATGGAAATGAATTGTCATGGAAAATATATCCTTGGTTCCTATCCCCCGGTATATTAAGAGTCGCTGCAATTTAGTGTCTTTTCTTGAAAGAAATTCAAATGCTGTTATTTTTTAGAATTATTTTTTAAAATTACCAATGCAATAGGTCATTGTTTGGGCTCAATCTTCCTTTCATTAATAGCTGCTCGGTTAGTATATGAAGTAGAATACAATTAGTTTTGCAGCCAAGAAACAATTGAGTGGAGAAGAATTAACAGAAATAATAGCAATAGCATTTAGATTTATATACCGCTTCACAGTGCTTTACAGCCTTATCTAAGCAGTTTACAGAGTCAGCATATTGCCCCCAACAATCTGGATCCTCATTTTACCCACCTTGAAAGAATGGAAGGCTGAGTCAACTTTGAGCTGGTCAGGATCGAACTCCTGGCAGTGGACAGAGTTAGCTTGCAATACTGCATTCTAACCACAAGGCCCCGATGGCTCTATAACTCAATAAATAGGGGGTCTGAGGAATCCACCAATAAACTTACCTTTTTTAAAAAAAATCTATTTCAGGCTTCTCTAATTAGTTGATCCTTACTTTTGTACTATTTTCTTGATGGAATAAAGACCTCATTCCACCTATGTATTTAAGAAAAGGAAACAACCAATTTGATGCAGTGCTTAAGGCAGGGGTGTCAAATTCAAGGCCCGGGCCCTGGATCCGGCCTGCAGGGTGCTTAGATCTGGCCAGTGGGGCCACCCTAGAAATAGCGAAGGAACAGTCTGCGGTGCCTCTGCCAGCGAAAACATGGCCCTCCCGAGGTCCATTTTTGCTGGCGGAAGGTTGCAGGAAGCTGTCCCAGTCAAAAACGGAGCTCAGGAGCCTGTTTTCTCTGGCAGAGCACTTGGGCCACAGGTGCCCTTGACACAAGTGATATCAAGCTGGCCACCCTGACCCCTGAGGTCAACCCTGATGCAGCCCTCAATGAAATTGAGTTTGACACCCCTGGTTTAAGGCATCACACTAGAAACTGGAAGACAGTAAGTTAGTTTTAGTAAGTTAGGCATAAAGCAGCTAGCTGACCTTGAGCCAGTCACTCTCCTTCTGCCCTGGGAAGAAGAAAATGGCAGACCACTTCTAAAAAGCCTTGTCAAGAAAAACTAGGGACTTCTCCAAGCAGTTGTCGGAGTGAAAAATTGTCTCAAAGATAAAACATCAGACAGAAGAAAACTGGTGTGATATAAACTGGCCTAATAAATAAATGAATAATTTACCTGGCAGGCAGCTTGAGCTAATCCCAGATTCACTGGTGTTCCTCATTTTCAAGGTCTGCTTAATGCTCCTCATTGTAACAGGGCATGTGATGGTCACAGAACTATGCAGACAGTCCTAAAGGGAAAGGAAAATAGTATTGTTTCTCTTTGCTTATTCAAAGAGGTTCAACTCAGATTTCTTGATCCATAATCCTGTAAAAAAAAAAAAACCACAACTATCACCACATGTTTTTCTAATTCTGCAAACATTTAAAGCAGTCATCCCGGATGCCACAGAATTAAACCACAACATCCAAACCTCATTGTTGATCTGAAAGAAGAGGTCGGAAGATATTCTGAAGGGTTGATTCTGACAAAGGGTTGATTTGAAGGCTGTTGGAAAAAAAGCCTTTTTTTTTTTTTGCCTGCAGCTCTGCAACCATCCTGATCTGTAGCACAGCAGGAGAAAAACATGCCACACAATCTCAGCAGCAAGAGCTGACTGAGTAAAGTCTCTTATGTGTGTTGTCTACAGGGTTGTGTGATGCTTGTCTCCCCCCTCTAAGTGTCACTCTTGAGGAACTGGAACTTTCTTGGATCAGCTTTCAATAATATTCTATTTTTAAAAATCCTGCACCTTTGAATGCCATGCTCTTAGAATCTCTCTCTTAACTGTTGGGACCTTTTTTTTAAAAAAAGTTCATTTGGGGGCTACAGTACAAGTCATGGACCCTTTTCTGGAGGATTTTTCTAGACAGTATCAAGATGTAGAAGAGAGGGCTTGTGAAGATGACTTTGAGGTCTGTGGGCACCCATCTACCTTATACATATTAAAAGAATCTGTAACATTAAATAAATGGAGTGGAGTGGAATAGAGTAGAGTAGAATCTATTGACACTTTAAATGTGTACTCATCAGCATAGATTAAAATGAAATTTTGTGGCATTCACCTGTCAAAAGAGAACCATTATGCATCTACCACAAAGATAGATAGATAGATAGATAGATAGATAGATAGATAGATAGATAGATAGATACATACATACATACATACATACATACATACATACATACATGACACAGAGAAACATCACAGTCTAGTTCGAATGTATACATATACATGGCGGGGCGGGTGTGGGGGGAGAATCCTGCAAGTTTACAAGACGGATGGCATAAAGAACAAAGGTGTTACAGAAGAGAAGAGAAGGGAGGAGAAGATAATTTTTTATTGGTTGAGCGTGATCAGACACACAAGGAATTTGTCTCCGGTGCATAAGCTCACAGTGTACCTAAAAACAGCAAGTAATAGGTCATAGATCATAAATCATACTTACAGTCATTAATCATAAGTTACAAACAACAATTGATAAATCGTAAGAAATAAATAGGAGAAGGTGGTAGGAAAGATGAAAAGATGACAAAAGATCAGAAATGAGACAATGCCGTGGGACTTAAGTGTTCAGCAGAGTGAAGGCATTGAGGGGGGGGATCTATCTGTGACCAGCTGTTTTGGCATGCAATGCCGTATAGCAGCGTCCTGAGGGGGATCGGTTGAAATGGATTCTGTCCATCTTGTGAGGGGTCTATAGATATTTTCTCAGCTTTCTTTCTGGTTCATGCAATATACAGATCCCTAAGGGAAGGGAGGCTGGTTGCAATTGTTTTTTCTGCAGTCCTAACTATCAGTTGAAGTGTGGTATACCACAATACAAATCGTTAACCTCTGAAATTTGCTCCATTTCCAAAAAAGTTCCTGGAAGTTGCAGGATTTCATAAGCATCCTTACGAAATAATAAAATCTGAGTGGCTGCAGCTCAAAACTTAGTTCGGAATTGGGGGGATGGGATCCTCACCGATTTTTCTTTGCATAAATGGGGCTTTGGGGACTGGCCAAATCCACCGCGGCAACCATAAATGCTTGAAAACTAAACATGCACCAAAAGCACCAAAAGGCTATTTGGCAATGACAAAAAGGGCGTGTTTTTAATGATTTTTACCTCTATCATGAAGACAAGTTATTGGCAACAGTAAAATGAAAGAAAGAAAGAAAGAAAGAAAGAAAGAAAGAAAGAAAGAAAGAAAGAAAGAAAGAAAGAAAGGGGGGAGGGAGGGGGGAAAGTCATTAACCACCACCAAGGAAATACGAATTGACAATATCAGAATACAGTAAGAGAAAGGCATGCAAAGAATTTTGACTAAAATCAATATTAAAAACAGTACATGTTATTTCTTCCACCTCTACATATGCAAGAAAAGAGATTAAGATTAGCAATTAGGATAGTCTAAACTTTAAAGTTGTAGTATCACATTCAAGTAAACATTGACGAATAAAGCAGTTAAATCATTCAGAAGGGATTTGGAAATTGTAAATGTCACTTTCAATCTCCTGCCAAAATTGAGGATACACAATATAAAAAATGACATGCTGTGTACTTATCAGGACATAACCACCTTCAAGTGGATTAAACAAGTGTTAATGCTGAAACTGGGCCATTTCCAGATGGGTTTACAATAACATAATAATAATCCAGGTGGGTTTACAATAGCATAATAATATCTGATTTCCATTACTTAGCTATAGGATTAAATAAAAGGGCTGAAATAATTATGTAGGTCAATGGCAGGGGTCAGCAACCTGTGGCTCTGGAGCCGCATATGGCTTTTAATGCTCTGCTGCGACTCCCTGTTGGCTGATCCCACTACTGGCTGGCCCCACCCCTCCCCTCCCAGTCCCTCCTCGCCTGGCCTGTTTTCTATGGGAAACAAGTCCAAATGGCTCTTTGTTTAAGGTTGCAGACCCCCGGTCTATGGGATTAGGTTATAGATGTATATATAGCTGATCTCCAAAATCATTTTATGGACAAGTAGTACAATATCTCATAATATTACCTTTTCTTTCCATTTTGAAATGCAGTCATTACAGAGATGAGACGGTTTAGGCTTTTTTTCAATTTCAGCAAGTGCACTCCCCAATTTGAAATGATTTGCTTGCAGAAGGGAAGCTTTCAACGTTGCCTTTAATATATATACTATATATTTAAATATATGTAAATAAACAAATATTTTGACATAACAGTTTCGTTTTCCCAGTTATGATTATTTGGCGCAGAGGGAGAGACTGAGTTTAAATCATCTAGTTTTAAAGTACGGTTAGTCCTCATTAGCAACTGCAGGAACCAGCAACTTAGTTCTTAAGAGGTCACTAAGTATACAATCTCATGCCCACTATACTTACAATTTTATTTATGCTTTGCTTTGCTTTATAACTATAGAGACAGTCAGGTGAGCCCAAATGGCAGGGAAATTTTATGGAACTTGATTCATAAGGAAACTTAGTAAAAGGGCAACTCTTAAAGTCCTTTTTCTCCACTCCTCTGCCCGTTTGAATATTCTCCCCAGTGTTGGGATAATTAGCAGCAAAAGAATTGATGTTTGTATTTACATTAATTGGAGAAAAAGGGATTACATGAGAGTAAGGAGGGACATATGGGGAATTCACTTTGACAGGAAAGTGTTAGGAGGAGAGAAAGTTCACTTAGCAAGCAAACAAAAGCAGAATGTGTAAAACGGGATTAAAGTCTGGTCAGTTACAGGAAGCAGCTGTCAACTGGCTAATTAAGTTCCCAGAGTTGACCTTTTTAACTTGCAGTTAAGACTTTTTAAGGGTTGTGCTACGTTGTAGAGGAAAGCAGTGCAGGAAGAGTTAGTTTGTTTAGGTGATCTCCACTCTGCAAATGCAAATAAAATGAGCAGGTCAGGGACAAGACAACCTGTACTGACCACTGTAATGGTGAACATGTGACTGAAAGAGAAAGACAGGTGCTGCAAAGGTTGTAAAAACCAAGATTGGTCACAAAGTTCATTTTTCATGAAGAGAAGAGAATCTTTATTTTTGCTTTAAATGTACACTAATCAGCATAGATTAAAATGAAATGTTGTATTCAGCTCTCAAAAGATAATCATTGTGCATATGCATACATACATGACACAGAGAAACATCACAGTCTACTTTGGATGTGTATACATGATGGCAGGGAGGAAGAATCCTGCAAGTTTACAAGATGGATGGCATAGGGAACAAAGCTGTTACAGAATCTAGTAGTCCTCTATAAATACTTTGAAACCTCCCCCCAGAGGAGAGTAACAGAAACAGATTGTAAAGTGTGTAGGGTCTCTAACAATGCTTCGAGCTCTAGGCACAGTGCTTATAAGCAGTATCCTGAATAACAAGAAGTGAGCTTCCTACAATCTTCTCAGCTGTCCCTCTCAGTATGGACCTTCCTTCTTAGGCATTGCTACCACCAAATCATGATGCCGTTCAGGGGGTAAGTTCCTGCTGGCATTACTGCCAGTTCGGTCTGCGCACATGTGCATAAATGCAATAAAAATGCTCTGTGCAGAAGCAAAAAATAAAATGGCACTGCCTATGGCGCCGCCAGGAGAACCAGTTCATGGGTGTGGCAGGCCTGGGTCGCAAACTACTACTGGTTCGGCCGAACTGGTCTGAACTGGTAGGAACCCATCACTGATGCAGTTTAAAACATTCTCTCTACTTTTTCACCACCATCTTAGCTGCAAATGGTCAGTGTCCAAATTAGATACTAACTGAAGGTTACTTGTACTTGTTTTATTGTTCTGAAATACCGTATTTTTTGGAGTATAAGATGCACTGGAGTATAAGATGCACTGGAGTATAAGACACACCAAGGTTTTGAAGAAGCAATTTTTTAAAAAAAGTTTTTGCACTCTGCAAACCAAAAATGGCCTGTATTTAGGGGTCTTGTAGAGTGTTCCTGGGGGGACAAAAATGAGCAAAAAATCGGTTCCATTTTTTTCAAAAATGGCTCTGTTTTTTGTCCAAAAAAAAGGCCATTAGGAAGCTTATAGAATGTTCCTGGGGGCTGGGGAGGCAAAATTGAGCAAAAAACGGACTGTTTTTTGCTCATTTCTGCCCTCCCCAGCCCCCAGGAGCTCTCGAAAGCCTCCTAAAAGCTATGCACGGACATTTTGGTGAATGGGCGGGGTTTCAGGAGGCAAAAAATGCTGTATTCAGTGTATAAGATGCACCCAGATTTTCAGCCTCTATTTTGAGGGGAAAAGGCGCATCTTATACTTCGAAAAATATGGTAATGCTCAAATAATATTAATGAAACATTTAGTAGGTTATTCTATTTTATAGCCAAAAAATCTTCTAGTACAGATGACATTGTTCCGGAATATTTTAACCCTATTCATTCATTGTACTTTTAATTCGTGTCAGATTAATTTGTGCAAGGTGCCTTGGAAAGGGCTTTCCTTAAATGCAGCCCCAAAATTGAAAGGTTGTTTTTGTAGTTACCAATTTAACTTCATTGATGTATGCATCTAGAGATGCACTTCTGAAGACAGCCTAAAGACAGATTAAAACTGAAGATTGCATTTCAGCTGAACAAAAGCTATGTAATATAGGTATTTAAAATATGACATATATATATATTAATTTCCAATGTACCTCGTTAAGCTGCGTAATGGTATCATTTATATTCTTTGCATCTGAAAACTGTGGGGTTTCTTTGTAAGCCTGAAGCATCCGTTCTAAGCCTTTAAAAATATAAATACAAGGATTTGCTCAGTCTTCATGAATGTCTAAATAACCTTGGAAATCAACCATGATATAATAGCACTGTTAGCAAAGTTCCATTATTTACGTTAAAATATTTAAAAACTTTTTTGGTTCTGAATACAATATGTAATGTTACAATAAAGCAATATAGAGGTAAAGGTTCCACTCGCACATATGTGCTATTTGTTTCCAATTCTACGGGGCGTTGCTCATCTCCGTTTCAAAGCCAAAGAGCCAGCGCTTTCCAAAGATGTCTCCGTTGTCATGTGGCCAGCATAACTAAAAACCGAAGGCGCACGGAATGCTGTTACCTTCCCACCAAAGGTGATTCCTATTTTTCTACTTGCATTTTTACGTGCTTTTGAACTGCTAGGTTGGCAGAAGGTGGGACAAGTAACAGGAGCTCACTCTGTATTGCGGCACTAGGGATTCAAACTGCTGAACTGCCAACCTTTCTGATCAACAAGCTCAGCATCTTGGTCACTGAGCCACTGCATCAATATACATGCTAGTAAAAATATAAATATAAAGCAATATACATGCTATTAAAAAGAATTAACAATATTAGAATGTACACAATGGTACTCATCTACTTTCAAGGATAGAAGTAGTAATCAAAAGGAACATTATCCAGACACCCCCAGTTTTGTTTCAGTGACAGTGTGTCTTGTTTAGGAACCTACCTATCATATTTTAACCTTAGAACAGTTGTAAAGACTGTACAAATTGAATGTGTTACTTGTATTCCTACCATACATTCTGAAATCTCTATAAGTACTGGGAATATTCTTGCTCCATTTGAATATTAAAAAGTTGGATGTAGTCCATTCTCTTAAGCAGGGATTTTGATCTTGTAACCCTTGTTGATCCATGAATTTGTATTGGGGTGGAAATTATGTATATTATTTTTGTTAACCTGTAACTCTAACTTAATTCTTGCTTTTTATTCATAGGCAAGAAAATAAAATATGATATCTAAACTCCCCCCCTATGAACTTCAATATATTTCATTATATAAAATCATACTCCAACAAGGGTATCATCTTTTATTGATTTAATGCATTTAATAAAGAAACACATGTATCTCTATGTTAAATATTTTTTAGTTTTTAAATATTTTGGTAACAATATAAGCAGAATTGATTTTATTTGTAATGTAATCTTTCTATCTCTGTATTCTATCTATCTATCTATCTATCTATCTATTTATCTATCTATCTATCATCTATCTGTATCATCTGAAAATCTATCAATCATTTATCTATCTACCTATCTAATTATCTATTTATCTATCATCATCTGTATATTTATAGTTATGATCTATCTCTATCTATCTATCTATCTATCTATCTATCTATCTATCTATCTCTATCTATCTCTATCTATCTATCATCTATCTGTATCATCTGAAAATCTATCAATCATTTATCTATCTACCTATCTAATTATCTATTATCTATCTATCATCATCTGTATATTTATATAGTTATGATCTCTATCTATCTATCTATCTATCTATCTATCTATCTATCTATCTATCTATCTATCTGTCTATCTATCTGTCATCTATCTATATTATTTTAATCATTTAAATACATTTTTCTGAGAAGGTCTTTATAGACTTTCTCAAAGGAGTCCCATGGCACAAAAAAATTAAGAACCCCTTCTGTAAATGCTATCAGCTAAAGGGACCGATATAACCCATTATCGAAAGGGGAACAAAGTAAGTGAGAGTTTAAAATTTTTTGGGAAGAGCTAGAAAGGGCGCTAACTAGATACACCTTCACCTTGTGTAAATGATGAAGTATAAAATGCTGAAAGTGTGAGGTAACCTGTTTTGTCCTGTAGAGCCTTCTCCAAGTCTGTTTGTACCCGTGCTATTTTAGCTTTAATGGCAGCTTGTCTCCTCTCTTTTTCAATTAGGCTCATCATATCTTCTTCCTTTTATAGCAAAAAAGAGGAGGGGAGAATGAAAACAAGATTAATATGTTTTGATTAAAAGTCAAGCGGAATATGAAGTATATCTCTGGTAATGTTCTCAACTCATGCTCATTGCAAAGCTAGCAATTTGCTGTTTATTTTAGTAGCCTTATGAATTATGAAATGCTTCAGACATTAAAATGAAAGAGTCGGATCCCCTTGGCTAGGAGAAAATAAAGATGGACAGACATGGCTGACAGCCAGAATCAAGGGTGAAGCTCACCGATGCCCTTCCACCCTAATATACTTTGCCAATTTGGTCTCTCATAATTTGTTTTTATGTTTATATACAGAAGTGTCAGTGGAAGACAACAGATTCCTTGTTCTTTTTAAAATCCCATTACAGTGGTGTCCATTCTCCTCTGTGCCAACTTTTTGCTTCAGTTGTCTCCCGGAGACAATCTGTGTCACTTTCTCATTGAAAGTTTAATCAAAATCCCCAAAGATGCCAGATGAACAACTGTATAGTCCCAAAGTCATAACAATCAAGACTATCCCCTAGAACTGTTATTTGTATTTCATCTTTCCTCAGCTTTAGCCTTCACTTCACAAATAGTTATAGGCGAACACTTCAAATAGTTATAGGCGAACACTTCAAGCAGGCCTGCCTGCCTGCCTGCCTGCTTGTCTGTCTGTCTGCCTGTCTCTCTTTCTCTCTCTCTCTCTCTCTCTCTCTCACACACACACACACACAAACTACACACACACACACACACACACAAACACACACACACACACACACACCAGAAGTGGGTTGTTCCCGATTCAGCCTACATCGGGTCAACTGGTAGTAGTGGCAATGGGAGGCTCCGCCCACTGGAAGGGACACTTCTGCGCATGTGCATGGCATGTACAAGCACGCATGGGAGCTCTCCCGAACTGATAGTAAAAAGATTGGCAACCTACCACTGACACACACACACACACACATCTATCTATCTATCTATCTATCTATCTATCTATCTATCTATCTATCTATCTATCTATCTATCTATCTATCCATCCATCCATCCATCCATCCATCCATCCATCCACCCACCCACCCACCCACCTATCTACCTACTCTGACCCAGGCTTAAAAGAATCATGAAACAGACTCCTTGTCCTGCAAAAAAACCCCACCTTTTTTCTTTGGTTAATGTGTATTCCTGGCATTCACATCCAGAAAAGTCCCGGCAATAAGCCTTTCAAGGTTTAATTGCAAAAACAGACCTTATCAGTCCTTGGATAGTTGCCAGGCTGATAGTTTCCAGTTACAATGCTGTAAAATGAAATACCTGGCAAGGAGTCTCTGTGAGGCATGAACTCACATAAGCAAATTTTTACAATAATAAGTGAACTAATTGTCTCCTGGAAACATCCCTCCCCTTTCACTCCTATTTATTCCCTATGGGAGGGGCCATTCAGCATCCACTTGTGCCTTTACTTCTGAGTTGACCCATTCCTTAGTTGTTCCCTTCCCCTGACAGATCTGTGCATACGCGCATATGGAATAGGCTGCAGCTGTTCTTTCCCCCCACTTATCTCCGACTCCAAAGGCAGCTGATAAATGTCAGATGGCCCTGGCCCCATCTCTGCCTCTGACACAGAGCTCTCATCAGAGCCTTGCCCAGACTCCAGGACTGCTCCATGTTCCTCCCCAACTTCCTCACTGTCTGAGTCTGCCGCCAGCTCTACTGGCAGCTGGCAAACCACAACTCACTCTATCTATCTATCTATCTATCTATCTATCTATCTATCTATCTATCTATTTATCTATCATCTATCTATCTATCTATCATCTATCATCTATCATCTATCATCTATCTATCTATCTATCTATCTATCTATCTATCTATCTATCTATCTATCATCTATCTAATTTATATTCTACCTATCTCATGATAAATGACTCTGGGCAGCATACAGTAATCCAATAAAAACAATGCATACATAAAAACAAGCATGTAAAATATAAAAAAGCCAACATTAAACAATTAGAGATTAATTGAAACAATTTAAATATATATTTAAAATATCTAAAGGGTGAAATGAAAATTGAGATTATGTGGGATGAAAATTTAGAAGCTGAAAAAAGCCATTCTCTAGTAATCTTGAATCTTTTCATATAGAAGTAGGAATTTATGTTATTGAAATCTATGTCCCTTTGAAATAGACATGACCCTTTAGGGCTTTTCTCCAGCTTGATATGTGAGCAGAATTTGAAATACTCAAGACCTTTTTAAGAATTTGCATGTGGTTAATTAAAATTTTAGAATGTAGTAACTAATATTGAGTGTCTTTAATTAAAAATAGAGACACTGAAATCCTGGCTATTCCCATAATGATCTTTTAAAATATTTTGTTCGACTTTGCTGTCATACCCTTGTGCATCTCTGATCTGGTTTACACTGAATACCAAGTGTTATTCACATAAGTATTCTGTGTAACACTGATGTATAAACTTAAGCAGCCTAGCAATTTACCCTGTTATGCCATGAACTGATTAGGTTGCATCTGAAAAAGCACATGTCTATGTGTGTGACAGACATATTTTATGGAAAAGTGCTATAATAACATCTTTCATTCAACATGAGTCAAGATTAGGGGCAGAAGTGTATATAACTACATGGACAGAAGCAAAACTTGTTTATGACTTGCATATTTTAGAGGACAAAATATACAGTATTTGGTTTGAGCTACAATAGACTAGGGATGTGGTAGTTCAGTGGCAAAGACGCAGAGCTTGTCGATCAGAAAGGTCGGCAGTTCGGCTGTTCGAATCCCTAGTGCTGCGTAATGGAGTTAGCTTTTGTTACTTCTCCCAGCTTATGCCAACTTGGAGCTCGAAAGCATGTAAAAATGCAAGTAGAAAAATAGGAACCACCTTTGGTGGGAAGGTAACAATGTTCTGTGTGCTTTCAGCGTTTAGTCATGGTGGCCACATGACCACAGAGACATCTTCGGACAGTGCTGGCTCTTTGGCTTTGAAATGGAGATGAGCACCACCCTCTAGAGTCGGGAACGACTAGCACATATGTGCAAGGGGAACCTTTACTTTTACCTTTTACAATAGTCTAGATCAGAGTTGTCAAACTCCCGGTCCGCAGGCTGGATGGGTCATGCGCTGGCCACGCCCACACCCAGTTAAAGAAGGGGGGAAAGTCCTGATACGTCATGTGATGCCATCGTGATGACATGAATTTGACACCCCTGGGCTAGATAGTCATTAGAAAGCATCACAGAGATAAAGAAAACTCTTAACTTTTTCCTGGTGATGTCTGAATTTGTTTAGTCCAAGAATGATAGCTGTTATTTAGTCCCCATCTAAGTAGAGTTTACTTTCTGTATTTTCCTTTAAGTGGAGGAAAGAAAGCATTAAACTAAGCCATTGATGCTGAAGGTGTTGACTTTTCATATCATGATTCCCATTAAATGCATTATAAAATTATGATGGACAATACTTTGTCCATAATTAAACATAGTTTCAGTCCAGACATCTTTCAGAGTTAGTTTAAAACTGAACCATGACACACTTGCTGTGTTTGCGAGTACAATAGTTTAAAATTAATGTTATTTGTTCTCTTTCCAAAGTGACTATAAAATGTGCGCTGGAGAGATATAGCTCCAAAATCAAAGATTCTTGCCACTTTTAATTATATTGATTAATAGAGGCACTGTGAATACATACATATGCTGTTTCCTTTGTTCTCCTTTTCCTCTCTGTTCTGCATATTCCTGATTAGAAGACTAATTTTCTTAAGTTCTGCCTATCAACCTACTCCAGTGGGGAAAGTAGTTTCATCTCTTTTCTTCACCATGAAGGCTTTATATTGGAGCATGAAATGTGCTTACAGTTTATAGGAGCTTGTGGATTTTAAGCTTCAGATTCTAGATACTTTATAGCTGCGATGGCGAACCTATGGCATACCCGTTGCTTTTCTGGGTTCTGGCACACACATGTGTACAGGCCAGCTGGTCTTCATGTACACGGGAGCGCCGGAAACCAGAGGAGCAGCTCCCCGGCGCATGTGTGGCCAGCTGGTCTTTACGAGTGCATGTGCGCTAGAAACCAGAAGACCAGGTGACCAGCACGCATGCCGAAAACCAGAAGTTCAGCTTCCCAGACTGCGCATGCATGCCAGGGAACTGCTCTTCCGGTTTCTGGTGCTCCCCCGCGCACCCGCACGCTCCCATTTTGGCACTTGGTGCCAAAAAGGTTAACCAACACTGCTCTATAGTAAATAGCTTGGATTCTACTCATGTACCAGGAAAACCCCAGGGGAAGGGAGGGGTGGGTGGGTAAAACAAAATTCAGGGTGACAATGGCAAGCATGCGATTAATGTCCTGCTCCTTTTGTATGTATGTTGACATCATGTCCATGTACAAAGAATTGCCTGAATGTGATCAACTATCTTGACATTTTGATATAGCAATAGTACTTAGACTTATATACCGCTTCACAGTACTTTAAAGCCAGGAGTGGGTTGCTACTGGCATTACTGCCGGTTTGGTGTGCAAAAAATGCACGTGCACATTTACACTTAAAAAGAATGTTAGAAAAGGGGAAAAAATTACATTTCTGCAATGCAGATTGTTCTGCGCACGTGCAGAACCCAAAAATAAGATGGCGCCACCGACAACAGAACCAGTTCGGGTGCGTGGGCAGCTGAGTTACTACCTACTCAGCAGAATCGGGCTGAATCAGTAGGAATCCACCTCTGTTTAAAGCCCTCTCTAAGAGTCAGCATATCGTCCCCAGCAAACTGGCTCCTCATTTTACCGACTTCAGAAGGATGGAAGGCTGAGTCAACCATGAGCGGTCAGACTCGAACTGTTGGCTGTGGGCAGAACCAGCCTGCAATTCAGCATTCTAACCACTGTGCCACCACAGCTCCTGGTGGCACGTTGGTTAGATATTCCATCTACCCCATGGGCACTGCTATCATACACATGTGCTGTGCTTGTGAATGAATTTGGTAAGATTCCCACCTACTAAAACCACAATTGGCTAGCTTGTGATTTTGTCTTGTGCAATCACAACCGGGGTCTTCTCCACCAGTGGGTTAATCCATCCTGATATTTTTCAGAAGTACTCTGTTTCAGTTTCCACCATCTCAGTCGGGAAAAGCTTTAAACGCTTCCTTCCAGGGTGGAGGATGGGAGATTTAGGCAGCCCACTTACATAGTAATCCGTTAACAAGAGTTCAAATTTGGTCTCTGCGGCGGTTACTGACATTTCATTCACTAACATCTGCACGTCCTTGTCGGCTTCTGCTTCAGCGACAACACTATGAACCTTTGCATGGCACTAGAATGAATGACAGATGAGGTTAGACGGGGGAACACTTCCCAGTAATATTTAATTCAGAGCAAAAGAATGTGGAATTAACATACCGCGATGAGGCTTTGTCCAAAATGAGAAAGAAGCTGACTGTAACGATGTAATGTATTGCAGAGAAGCAGGAGTTTGTCTTTCTCAAGGTCAAGAATGCTCTGAGGGAAAGGGAACAAGTTAAACACGATAGTCAGAGCAGTTACTTCAATCTTACTCAGCCATTAGCCATTAGGGTTTGTATCTAAAGTGAATCCTACAGAGTTGAATGGATCTTCATACATACAGATTATCTTAGAGCGTTTGAAAGTAGCAGGTGAGAGTGTTAGATACATATAGTAAGTGCCTTGGGATGACCAAAAAGAAAAATGGGATAAAACTCAATAACTCAAGATCAAATCTGGCTCGGTCACTGGAACCAGAGGTTTATTCTTCCAAGGAAGAGTAAATGCTGATCATGATAACCAACCCAGATTCGATCTTGCAACATTATCCTGTGGACATGTATTGAGCCTTTGCTCAATCAGTCAGACACATAAATTCTTAATGTACAATATGTCAGGGCTCCGGAATTTGGCTGTGAATTGCACTCCCCGGTCTGAGACGATCTTTGTGGAATGCCATAGAGGCGGTAGATATGGGTAAGAAATATCTTCACCAGTTTACGGGCCAATGGGAGACCACAAAGTGGTTTTGTTTTGAGAACAAGTCAATAATTGTCCATATAATGGTATTTCCATTACTCTCTGGGAGCTGTATGATTAATTCCATGTCTATTTCTTCCCATGGTTGAGTGGGACTCACCATGGGTTTCAAGAGGCCCGGGGGTTTCCCTGGCTGAACATGGTTATACAGATCGTACAACTCCGGACATGGTCCTCTAGGTCTTTTTTCATTTTTGGCCACCAAAATTGTCAGTGTCAATTTTATTTTCTCTCCCTACATCTGCCTCCCACGCCGTATGTCTAATGTCCCTGCCAAGCCTTCTCCTCCCCCCGGAATGGCAATCCTGAGATGGCCCACTAGAGGCTCACCATTTCAGGGGTTGACACAATATGATTATTGATTAGGAGCGCTTTGAACCCTAGTAATTATGAATTGTCAGACATATATGCAGGAAGATATTTTTACAAAAAAACATTGCATTTTTGTTATTAAAGCATGATGTATATTTGGGACTTGATCTTTCGTTCTGGCTGTCTCTCACTGTTGAAAATTCAAACAAAGAAAGATGGGCCTTTAAAACATGCCCATCCAAGCATCATGATGCATCTATATTATTTGTTGTTGGAAAGAAAATGTTTGCCCTTCTTAAGTGAAGCTTAGTAAAATTGATGGTAGGAATAGAGTAAAACTTCCTGAGCAACTAGTTCTAGCAACAGCTTGGCCGAAGATTGTAGTTACGCATTCCCTAGAATCCCCACCCATCAATTCCAGTCCTGCTAGAAGTATCGGTTAGAGAGGTTCATTCTGGTTCAGAATTTATTTCATAAAACTTCCCTGAGTAATGCAAATGCAAAATCAAATCTCATTTCCTTCTAATCAGCACAAAAAATGCAAAATAGCAATCAAACATGATCTATCTGCTTATATAATGTGGTGCACCCAAGTTAATAATGATATATAGTTCAGAAAACTAGATGAAAAAAGAGTGCAATTGAAATTCTCCCTCCCTCCCTCCCTCCCTCCCTCCCTCTCTCTCCCTCTCTCTCTCTCTCTCTGTAAATTTATTAGAAGCAGCTTTATTTCCCTATGGAGCCTTAAGAGTTGATTCTAAGATTACTTCAACAATGTTTTTCTGGGTCACCGAAGCCATCCATTCGCGCTAACAATAGCTAGAGAATGCCATTTGCTTGCATATTGTTAAGACCTGAAAGCAATGGATCCAAACAATCACTGGGAAGCAGCTTGAGCTCAATCAAAAAATAAGCTGGGGTTTGGATCGTGGATCTTTCTGACTGTTACGTAGGTGTGTTCCTTTTAGCTAAAGAGTACTGAAGGAGTTGGATAAGATCTAAGGATGTAATTAAAGACACAGAAGCTCTCAGTGGAGGTGGTGATGCTCAACAGCATTTAATTAAACTGCTCCAAGAAGAAGAAGAAAGAGAAGATTTATGGCCAATTTGTTGATTTTTTTTTAAAAAAGCACTTTTAACAAATCTCAATATTTAAATTATTTTTTAAGATTCTGATCTGGATGGTCATTAATCTGATTTTAACTAAGTTGGACTTAATGATATATATACTAAGGAAAAAAGAAAGAAAGAAAGAAAGAAGGAAGGAAGGAAGGAAAGAGAGAGAGAGAAAGAAAGAAAGAAAGAAAGAAAGAAAGAAAGAAAGAAAGAAAGAAAGAAAGAAAGAAAGAGTCCAGAAGCCCTTTTAGTCAAGCGAGAGTCTGACAAGACTACACACTAACTATGGAGCTATTTATTTTAGCATCTTAGCAAGACTTGCAGGCAAAAGGATAATGTTGTCAGTCATGGTCAGTATAGAATCACGGAGCTGGGAAGGACCTTGGAGATCAATCCAGGAGTCACTGGACCATATCTGACAGACAACCCTTCAGCCTGTCTGAAGACTTCCAATAAGGGAAAGCTCGTTGTTTCAAGTGGCAGTCTGTCTGAAAGTTTTCCTTCACATCTTCTTTGAGTCTACTTCTTTGTAGTTTTAGCTCACTGCTTCTGGCTCTGTGCTCTGGGGTAAACAGAAGATAAATCTACCCCTTTGCCTGCATGATAATTATTCAGGTATCTGAACGCTGCTGCATCTTTCTGAGGTCATCTTTTCTTAAGCTAAACATATTCATCTTCTTTAATTGTTCCTTACAGGATGTTTTAATGTGAACATGTTAATTTTAACCAGTGGTGGGATTCAAATTTTTTTACTGCCGTGGGCGTGGCTTTGTGGGCGTGGCATGGCTTGGTGGGTATGGCTTGGTGGGAGTGGCAGGGGAAGGATAATGTAAAATCCCCATTCCCTCCCCACTCCAAGGGAAGGTTACCGCAAAATCCCCATTTCCAACCAATTAGCTGGAACTCGCGAGGCAAAGAATAAATGGGGGAGGGCCAATCAGAGGTGGTTTTTACCGGTTCTCCGAACTACTCAAAATTTCCGCTACCAGTTTTCCAGAACTGGTCAGAACCTGCTGAATATCACCTCTGATTTTCTCTATTTGGGGGCAGGAGAATGGGAAAGCATACAAATAACATATTAAACATTTATTTTTATTTTTAAAGCTAATATGTATGCACAAAAGCAGAAGTCAGTCCAAGCCATATTTCACTGTTCATCCTGTTCTCAGGGAATAAATCTTGGGAACAGCATGAGCTACAGAAATGAAGCGTATCTTGAGAACATTTATGTTGCTGCAAATCAATATGCTTTTATCATGTGGTCCTCTTGCCAGAAACTAAAGAAAATAATACATTATCTATGAAATTCAAATACTCACATTTTATTTTACCAAATATAGGTAACAATTGTCCTAAAAGTAAACTACAAGCCAGCAAACCTCTGTTGGCATACGAAGAGGTCTCTCTTTATGTGCATGTGTGCCCTTTATTCTGTCCTCCAAAAATTGAAGGTAATGATGATGAAAATCTGACATAGATAGGAAAAGAAGCTGAATCTGTGGTAACTGAGGATGAAAAAAGAAATTTCTTATCCTTCCTCCCAAGCAGGGGTGTCCGACCTGCGGCCCGTGGGCCAGATGCATCGCACACTGGCCACGCCCACCCCTGGTTTAGCAAAGGGGGGGAGTTGCGATACATCATGTGATGACAACGTGTTGTTGCAAATTTGACATCCCTGCTCCAAAGAATTAAAGGGACGCGGTGGCTCAGTGGCAAAAACGCTGAACTTGTCGATCAGAAAGGTCGGCAGTTCAGCGGTTCGAATCCCTAGTGCTGCGTAAAGCGGTGAGCTCCCGTTACTTGTCCCAGCTTCTGCCCACCTAGCAGTTTGAAAGCATGTAAAAATGCAAGTAGAAAAATAGGAACCACCTTTGGTGGGAAGGTAACAGCGTTCTGTGCACCTTCGGCATTTAGTCATGCCGGCCACATGACCACGGAGACGTCTTTGGACAGCGCTGGCTTTTTGGATTTGAAACTTTGAGATGAGTACTGCCTCCTAGAGTCGGGAATAACTAACACATGTGTGCAAGGGGAACCTTTACCTACTAATACCTTCTTGCCTGCTGTTACCTACATTTTCACATCCGACTAATGCTGGGAAAGAAAAAGTGATTATCCTTCCATAATTAGGAAGTTGTAGGTGGTTCTTTTGCAAATAGCTTGCTCTAAGTTTTTTTTTTTAGAGTTGTGATCCTGGGAAGACTTTTTTTTGTCATGGGACCATGCAGGATATTTTAAAAATGAAATGAAATGGCTTCATCTAAAGATGCCTGCTCTCACATACAGTTTGTTATTCTGGAATGGTGACAAAAATGTGTACGAGGTCTCCATCAGCACAGCTAAATTATTGGACCATTTAGGTTGGGGATTTATTTGTTACAAATAAATAACTTTCCATCAATAGAGTGACAAGTGTGGGATGCTTGAGATGCTGAGAACAGAAACCATTTTGTTTCATATCTTCAACAAAACAGGGCTTAAAGTTATACTTTTGGGGGCCTTAGATGTTTTATCTTGAACGCACAGCTGTAAATCAGGAGGTGCCTCACAGAATTGCAAATCGAACTAGAATATAATTGGAAAAGGAAAAGAATATGACTTGTTTCCAGCTGAAGACAAGCTCAGTAGAGACAGACTAAAACAAGGCTAGAAAGAAACCTCTGATGACTTACCTGGTGCCCATTTTCTAATGTCTGCTCCCATTTCACACGTGTTTCACAGGCAGTTAAGTTCTTCTTGTAATAGTCTTCATCTTCCTTTGCCAGTTTGATAGCAGATTTTTCTAGGTTTCTGAGCAACTAAAATGAAAACATAAGTGCAAGATTCCTCCCCCCCAAAGCGTAATTGATTTCACCCAGAAGGGGCATTGTTTTCAAAGCAGGTTAATAGGTGGAAATGTTATTTTATCTGGACACATCAGGGATGGGATTCAGCCGGTTCGCATCGGTTTGGGCAAACCAGATGTTAATTTTGCTTCCGGTTCGCTGAAACGTTTGCTGAAAAGACCGGTTGGTCCTGCCTACCCCTCCCCGCCCTTCCCAGGAGTCTCCACACGGCCTATTCATCATGCCAAGTAAGTGCAGGGTCCGCACAGAGGGTCTGGGAGGTCGAAAAATGGGCCTCCTGGAAGTCTGGAAATTGGCCTGTTTCTGGTCTCCAGAGCCCAGGAGAATGCCATTCTCACCCTCCTAGAGGCTTGGGGAAGCCTCCGGAGCCTAGAGAGGGCAAAAAATGGGCCTACCGGAAGTACTGGAAGTCCTAAAATGGGCCTGTTTCTGGTCTCGGGAGGGCCTCCAGAGCCTGACAGATGCTCTTTTCACCCTCCTGGAGGCTCGAAGAAAGGCTCTGGGGCCTGGGGAGAGTGAAAACGGGAGAGAACCCATTGCTAACATTTTTCAGTCCCATCCCAGGGACACAGGCAAGGAAGGAGAGGAAAAGCAACATCTCTGTAATCATTAAGATTTACCAAGTAATGTAGAAGAAAAGGTGTCAGGAGAAATGTACTATTATGGGCTATGAAAGTGCTGACAAGATACTTCCCTAGAAGGTAAATAGCAAGCAGTGTGTTCCTCTGGGAATTGAACAACCTGAGTCAAGTTACCTGTCTACCTACTCCACCTTATATATATATAGTGTTTCTATTTGGGCATACACCTGTCTGAAGACATACCTTTTTTTTGCTCTTTGGGGAAGCCAATGGGTGGGAGCTTTCTGTATCACGGAAAAGTGCTTCATGATCCTTGGTCAGCTCTTTTAACTTCTTTTTGGCCTATTCCGCAAATGTACCAATATCAACAGAATTCATAATCAGAGTCAATATGAGCCATGGTAAGCAACCTTTTACAGTAGATGCTTTGTTATTCCATCTCTTGGAAGTTGCATACAATCCAAACTATGAGTATTGAGATATCAAAAGTCAAGAGGGTAAGTACAACTGTGGGACCGAAGCTCTACTCTTTTTAATGATCATTGGCTTCATGACTTTTTCAGACACACACACACACACACACACACACACACACACACACACACACACACGGCATCTCTGGCTTGTGCTGATGACATTTAGATGAGATCTATCAGTCACTGCCCTGAGAATAGTAAATATTTCATTGTTGCATACTGGTTCATGTAATATAGAGTGGAAGAAAATGTGCAATTTTTAAAGAAATTTTTTAAAATTTGAAAAAAGTTGTATCCTCCAGATTCCGAGGTGGTATTCTGCCAGTTCTGACAGGTTCTGGAGAACCGGTAGTGGAAATTTTGAGTAACTCGGAGAACTGGCAAACAGGCTGGCCCCACCCCCTCTGCCTCCCAGCCGATCTTCTTTTGTTGCCCTGAACAGGAGAACGGAGTTGGGAAGCAGGTTAGTGGGGTGGGGAGGGAATGGAACTTTTGCAGTATCCTTCCCCTGCCACGCCCACCAAGCCAGGCCCACTAAGCCAGGCCCACAAAGCATGCAATACCCATCATGCCACGCCCACAAAGCATGCAATACCCATCAAGCCACACCCACAGAACCAGTATTTAAAATATTTTGAATCCCACCACTGTCCAGATTACTAACTTTTAAGCCTCAAAAAATTTTAAGTCGCTTATTTTAGAATCACCTTTTTTCCTTCCTGCAAATTAGAACCCAGTCAGCCAATATCTTTTCTTTTTTGTAGTCATTAGAGACATTCAATTCTCAGAAAGAATTTTTGAATCCCGTTTAGGTAAATGGAACCATTGCAGCAGTTTGCAATGGATGGATTACTTCCATGTAGTTAATTTGTAGGAATAAAAAATTAAAACTTGCCTTTAACTGTTGACGCCAGTTGCTGGTAACTGCTTCGGCGGCCTTTTCAACTGTATTATCTACCTTGTGGAGAGAAACACCACAATCATGGGGGGAAATAACTGTTTGTTAGGTTTTCGTTTTGTCTATGGAGATTCTCAGTCATCCAAGTCATGGTTGTATCAAAAGTGATTTTTCAAGAGGCAACTGGACTTTCTGGTTTCTTGTAACTGCTGGTGGGGTCTCTCTTCAGAGTTTCATATGTAGCAGTGTCCTTCAGAAGATTGTTTACTTTGGTCTTGTAGCAATGGTGGGATTCAAATTTCTTTACTACTGGGTCTGTGGGTGTGGCTTGGTGAGCATGGCAGGGGAAGGACACTGCAAAATTTCCATTCCCTCCACATTCCTGGGGAAGTTTACTACAAAATTTCCATTCCCTTCCCAACCCACTAACCTGCTTTCCAGCTCCGTTCTCCTGTGCAGGGCAACAAAAGAAGACACAGCCAATCAGCTGGGACTTGGGAAGCAGTGAACTGATGGGGGCGGGGCCAGCCAGAAGTGGTATTTGCCGGTTCTCCAAACTACTCAAAATTTCCACTACCAGTTTGTCAGACTTGGTCAGAACCTGCTGAATACCGCCTCTGCCTTGTAGTCATCTGTGTTCAGGATGACCATGCTGAAGAAGTTTCTTGGGTGAGAAGTGAAACATCTTCAAAGAAAAACCAGAAAGTCCAGTTGCCACTTAAAAAAGCACCTTTTGAGAGAATGTAACATAATATATTTAATTATGTTGGTAAATTCTAAAACTTATTTTTTTTTTAAAAAAGCTTATTTTTTTACAATAGAATAGATCATATAAAACAAAAAATAATAATCCAAGAGAATAACAGTTTGCATTTCTTTCAGTTGAGGACTTGCCAGGGATATGTATCTACCATATAAGGAAGGGATGGGCTACCTTGAATTTTTTAACCTCCCCCACCCCTCTACATGGACCCCAAGATTTGCTAAAGAAGTATGTTGGCAAAAGCTTTATAGTGAAGGGTGGGGGATGAGAGAAAAAATGAATTGCACTGACCGATATATACTATTGTACACACCATCCTAAACCCTCCACTTGATGATAAGCGTAATGGGAGATCAGGTTGAAAATGATAGAATTGTTATCATTACGCTTATCACCAAGTGGAAGGTTTTTCATGTTCCAGGTTTCACAAAGTGTTCATTTTACAGTATCTTAGATCAAACGGATTACAAAGGGCAGAATGGGTACCAGTATATCTTTAGATTAGAAAGACTTTCTACCTAAGAGATCTTTGAAAAGTGGAATTCATCTTGTTTTCCCAGATCACAAATTGTTGATTGACAACTTAGAACCCTAAGCGGTAGAAAGCATGTGGTAGATGTTTTGCCCACAAGATGCACAGTATGGAATAGATCATTGCCATGGCATAGTCACATTGTTTTCGCCCAGTAAATGCCAAGGCCCTCACTAAAATTAGAAGCCCATCCCCAAAAACCAGATGTAACCTTCTTTGCACCTACATATTTTACATTCAGGATTTGAAGGAGGAATCAGTTCCACTGTAAACAGGATACAAGAAAAGCAGGACACCTGTGATCATTACCAGGGGTGGGCTGCTGGGAGTTTGCACAGGTTCAGGAGATCATCTAGCTAGGATTCTGCCCTAACCTCCAAATGCCAATCCTGGCTGGCCACGCCCACCCCGCCCCTCCTACCCTACTCCACCCATCCCAGGGGTCTCCACGCGGCCTGTCCATTATGCCAGATAAGTGCAGGGCCCACGCAGAGGCTCTGAGAGGGCGAAAAATGGGCCTACCGGAAGTCTGGAAAGGGCCTGTTTCTGGCCTCCAGAGGGCGGGGGAAGCAGTTTTCGACCTCCCAGAGGCTCGAGGAACGCCTCCAGAGCCTCGGGAGGGTGAAAAATGCCTCTCCCTGCCATGGCCATGCCCACCATGGCCATGCCCAGCCAGCAACAGGGCAGCGAACCTGTTGCTGCAATTTTTGAAGCCCACCCCTGATCATTACCCATCTAGGTTGGTTATGAGATAGGGTGATACGGTTTTCTTAGGATGGTTTTCAGGGACAACCATTTCAAATCTAGGCAATAAAGCCTGATTTGAAAGAGACTCTTGCCTTTACAGCTTGCAGTCAGGAGTGACTTCCCTTTTTCCACTGCTTCTTCTTCTTGTATTGTTCCTCTTTGTCTGTGTCTCTAGGAATGATCTGTTAGCTAGTGTTGTCCAAAGTCAATTTTGCCCATACTGCTATACAGGTGAAACTCGAAAAATTAGAATATCATGCAAAAGTTCATTTATTTCAGTAATGCAACTTAAAAGGTGAAACTAATATGAGATAAGACTCATTACATGCAAAGCAAGATAGTTCAAGCTGTGATTTGTCATAATTATGATTATGATTATGGCGTACAGCTCAGGAAAACCCCAAATCCACCATCTCAGAAAATTAGAATATTACATGCAATCAATAAAACAAGGATCTTAATGAAGCACAGTGGTCCAAAGTCCTGTTGCTCAGTGGTCCAAAGTCCTCTTTTCTGATGAGAGCAACTTTTGCATGGAAACCAAAGACCCAGAGTATGGAGGAGGAATGGAGAGGCCAATCAAGCACAGTAATCCCATAGTCATTGAACCAGTTTTTGGTGCTTTTGGCAAAAGTTGCTCTCATCAGAAAATAGGACTTTGGACCACTGAGCAACAGGACTTTGGACCACTATGCTTCATTAAGACAAGGGTCAACGCAGCCGTCTACCAGGAGATTTTGGAGCACTTCATGCTTCCTTCCACAGATGAGCTTTAGGGGGATGCTGACTTCATTTTCCAGCTGCCCACACTGCCAAAAGCACCAAAACCTGGTTCAATGACTGTGGGATCACTTTTCTTGATTGGCCAGCAAACTCGCCTGACCTGAACCCCTTAGAGAATCTGTGAAGCATTGCCAAGAGAAAGATGAGAGACATGAGACTGAACAATGCAGAAGAACTGAAGGCTGCTATTGAAGCATCCTTGTCTTCCATAGCACCTTAGCAGTGCCACAGGCTGATAGCTTCCATGCCACGCCACATTGAGGCAGTAATTGCTGCAAAAGGGGCCCAAACCAAGTATTGAGTACATATGCTTATACTTTTCAGAGGTCCGATTTTGTTCTATGTACAATCTTTGTTCTATTGATTGCATGCAATATTCTAATTTTCTGAGATGGTGGATTTGGGGTTTTTATGAGCTGTACTCCATAATCATCACAATTATGACAAATCACGGCTTGAACTATCTTGCTTTGCATGTAATGAGTCTATCTCATATATTAGTTTCACCTTTTAAGTTGCATTATTGAAATAAATGAACTTTTGCACGATATTATAATTTTTCGAGTTTCACCTGTATTTGTAACATGTTCAGACCAGAGATGGTATTTTATTGATTTGGACCAGTTCACCCGAACTGGGAGTGGAAATCACGAGTGGCCCTGCCCACTCACAACAGCACTATGGCATCCCATTTAGGCCCTTTTTTATCCAAAAGCGCATACACGAAGGCTGAGCGCATGCACACATGCTCACATTTATGTATCGGTAGGGAAGGTAAGTGAATGCCACCCCTGGTTCAGACCTGGGGAATGGATGAGATTCAAATGAAGGATGGGTGCTGGTTGTTTTCCATCAAGATATGTTTTGATGACAATTTGGGGTGTAGGCTTGGATTCTAGTCAGTGTCATGGTAGGCACAAATACAAAAAGCAAAATGTTGCAGTACATTATCACAACACTACTCACTATTTTTTTCTTCTTCTCATGGTCCTGCAGGATACGATTCATTGGGTTTATCACCTCTGTCTGAATGGTTTTGCCAAGCTTTCTAGACGCAGGACATAAAATATATACACCTATGTTATGAAAACTTGCCTTCCCGGAACACAATATCATTTGCCAGACATCCACAGCAGAGAAATGATTGTAAATATCAGCCATGCAATCACCTCCAAGGGAGGAGACAATAACACTGAAATGTTTATTGTAGAAGTTTTAAAGGCCTTCCAGGCCTCGGCAGACTTTGAATAATGAAGGAAGTTGTGCTTACCTGTGCAGATCTGATTCAGATTTCAGCTCCTCCGAAACACAAAGCGAAGTACTATGAATGTAGCTAAAGGAAAGACCACGGGGGAAAAAAGAGACATCGGTTTTTATTTCAGCTTCTGAATAAGCGAGTTATAATTCCTAAGAACCCAGGAAATATGACATTTTTAACTAAGTTTGGGTTTACATTTTCATATGATCTGTTTTTGAAATCCAAGACCCAGGCTAATTTCGTAACAGTGGCTTTATAAGATGAATTACAGATGTGCATTTGCTTAGTAGAAATGAACCCTGGAAACAAGCTGGCTATATTTGAAAATAGTTCTGTGTGGCAAAGTGATGCCTGAGTGATGTGTAGTTAATGTGCTTCGCACACACACACACACACACACACACCAGTTTGTTTCAATTCTATTATGCTCATAGAGCAGAAGGACATTCTGAGATCCCAAAGTAAGATATGGACCATGAATCAATGGTGGGCTCCTACCGGTTCGGTTTGGCAGCCTGGGTTGCTGAAACCGGCAGTGACCCAGGCCTGCCACGCCCCTGAATCGGTTCCCTAGGCAGTGGCACCATCTTGTTTTGCAGTTCTGCGCATGCACAGAATAATTTAAATTGCACTGTGCATGCACACGCAGTACGCATCAAGCATACACATGAGCAAACCAGCAGTAGTGCCTGCCGGAACCCACCCCTGCCATGAACCCCCTTGTATTGTTTTCAATTTGATCACTACCATTGAATAATAGTGGCGTAATTTCCCTATTTTGGGATGGAAAACAGAGACAAACTCCAAGGAAAGCTCTCTAATGGCTTTAACTTAGGGACTTTAAAAAAAAAATACGGAGAAGCTTCCCAAGTTTCCTGTGAACCTCTCCCTGCAAAGGAGAAGACCCTGGTTCCAATTGACATGAACTTTGCACCAAGCCTTTTCTTGCATAGCCCTCAACAATGTCTAAATACAATTGTTTCTAACAGATTGCCCCTATCTGATATAGGGTACGGATGAAAATCTGTCATCTGCACCTCTATAACTGTCTAGTTTGGTTCTGCAACCCACAAAGACAGAAACAGACTTCAGAGGATAATCAGAACTGCAGGAAAAAAAATTGTTACCAACCTGCCTTCCATTGAGGACCTGTATACTGCACGAGTCAAAAAGAGGGCTGTGAAAATATCTATAGACCTCGCACATCCTGGACATAAATTGTTTCAACTTTTACCCTCAAAACTATGCTATAGGGCACTGCACACCAGAACAACTAGACACAAGGACAGTTTTTTCCCCTAACACTATCACTGTGCTAAACAAATAAGTCCCTCTACACTGTCAAACTATTTACTAAGTCTGCATTACTATTACTATTAGTCCTCTCATTGTTCCTATCACCCATCTCCTCCCACGTATGACTGCATGACTGTAACTTTGTTGCCTGTATCCTTATGATTTAGATTGATTGTTTCCTAGTATGATTTGATTGCTTATTTGTACCCTATGACTATCATTAAGTACCTTATGATTCGAATAAGAAGAATGTATCTTTCCTTTCTTGTACACTGAGAGCATATGCACCAAAGACGATGAGCCGAGGTGGCGCAATGGTTAGGGTGCAGTACTGCAGGCCACTTCAGCTGACTGTTATCTGCAGTTCAGCGATTGAAATCTCACCGGCTCAAGGTTGACTCAGCCTTCCATCCTTCCGAGGTGGGTGAAATGAGGACCCAGACTGTGGGGGCGATATGCTGACTCTGTAAACCGCTTAGAGAGGGCTGAAAGCCCTATGAAGCGGTATATAAGTCTAACTGCTATTGCTATTGCTAAGTTGAAATGAAGAGGCATGTAGCTGCCAATGTTTCACTCTTGACAGTTTGTTTAATGATGATTCAAAGCTACAACAGCACTGAAAAAATTGACATGGCTGTTTTTCAGTTATGACCTTTGCAGCATCATACGATCAAAATTCAGATGATTGGCAACTGCTTCATATTTATGACAGTAGCTATGTCCCAAGGCCCTGTGATCACCTTTTGTGACCGTCTGACAGTCAATGGGGAAGTCAAATTCACTTAACAACAGGATTACTAACTTATCAATTGCAATGATTCACTTAACAACTGTGGCAAGACAGGTCATAAAATGAGGCAAAACTCACTTCACAAATGTCTCACTTGACAATGGAAAATTTGTGGTCGTAAGTTGAGGACTACCTATACAGAGCTTCAGGATCATTTGCAGAGAAAAAGGAATCAACTGGGCCGATATTAAAAATATTCCATTTTCGGTTTGACATTGTAGAAATGGGGAGCAGCGCGAATTCCTTGTGTCCAATCACATTTGGCCAATGAAGAATTCTATTCTATTCTATTCTATTCTATTCTATTCTATTCTATTCTATTCTAATAGTAATAGTAATAGTAATAGTAATAGTAATAGTAATACTAATACTAATTCTAATTCTAATTCTAATTCTAATTCTATTCTAATTCTATTCTATTCTAAAATGAGAAGAATGATTCCCATTTGTGATTGGGGACTATTATCAATCCACAAAAGTACTATAATAGTCAGTGGTGCACATCAATATAAAAAATAGCCGGAAAACATTTGGGAGCCTACGACATCCCTGTGGTTCCTCGCAATCTCCTTATTAGGATGCAATTGTTGCGGTTCTCAAATGGGGAAAAAAATCAAGAAAAGCTGGTCTCAAGCACAGCAATGCTTTCTAATCATCAGAGCTCTTGAGTTCATACCATTTGGTCGGATAACGTAACTACAGCATGTCCAGGAAGACAGACTTCCTTTTGTCACACCCAGAAGAGAAGAAGACTTGTAATCTTGGAACGCCAACAACCATCAAAGGTAACATATCTTTACCCTTGAAGAAAATCCTGGACCGGGGCGGAGGAAAAGAGTGTAAAAGTAGAGTTAATACTTACTTCACTTTTATTTTAGTCAGCATTTTGGTAAGCTTGTTTGCCAATTTCTCCAGTCCTTTACCATATGTAATCTCCAAACTAGTTCTGTAGAGGAAAGAATCAACGGGCACTCATTCCTCTTAGAAGTTAAAACTTTGGAAACTTCAGCAAGGGAGGGGAAAAAATGAGCATTGTCTATGTGGGTGGGGGTGGGGGTGGAGAGAAGGAGAAATGGAGAGACAGGAATCTATACAGCAGGAGTTAAAATAATACAGTAGTTTTAGCCTTGGCCCAAACTGTGCTAGAGCCTGTGCAAGCCAGATTCTTCCACTAAACAGTCTAATAAATCTCACAAAAGTCAGACTTGGAGGAAGTTAAATATGTGAAAACAAAATGGACAAATCCACCAGTCCAAAGATAATATTAAAATGCATAACTTCTGAGAGTCTGAATCAGGGGCACCCACAGGAATGTTTCTATGGGCAGAAGGAAAAAAAAATTGGAGGCTATGCTTGCAATCTCTCTCTCTCTTTTTCTCTCTCTCCCTCCCTCCCTCCCTCTCCTCAAGTGACATCTAGGAATCAAGGATTATGGCTCATCAGTGTAGGTTGGCAAATGTCCTTCCTTGCCATTGCTGACATTTTCAATCATGGGCACTACATTAGAATGGACACTTCCCTTTCCTAAAGGATTTCTCAACTAGAATTCATTCATGCCTTTAAAAAATATTGAAAGGAAAGAATTTGATTTTTTTTAAAAAACACAATAAAATAGAAAGAAACTGAACACAGAAAGAAATTATGCTTTACCTATAACCACCAATTCATCTGCTCTGCAACTGCTGGAAGCAGGGTGGTGTGGGGACAGTTTATTTAACTATACCAGAGGTGGTATTCAGCCGGTTTGGAGTGGTTTGGGTGAACCGGTAGCTCCGACAATCTGACAATCAAAGCATGCATGTACGTGCAAAGCACTCTCTCACCAAACCGGTTGTTAAACTGGCAGCATCCCACCACTGTGCTGTACCCAGTACTGGTTTTATCCCTATAGCAATAGCAATAGCAATAGCAGTTAGACTTATATACCACTTCATAGGGCTTTCAGCCCTCTCTAAGCGGTTTACAGAGTCAGCATATCGCCCCCACAGTCTGGGTCCTCATTTCACCCACCTCGGAAGGATGGAAGGCTGAGTCAACCTTGAGCCGGTGAGATTTGAACCGCTGAACTGCAGATAACAGTCAGCTGAAGTGGCCTGCAGTACTGCACCCTAACCACTGCACCACCTCGGCTCTTGTGCATGCACACACACAAACACACACACACACACACACATCCCTCCAAAACAACAACAATGAAGCAAAATATTTAAGCAGTTGCAATAGGTCATTTAGAAGTGGTTCGATTGTTGCTAAGTTTTTAAGAACTACCAAATGGTTTACATTCTAATTCAATAAATATTTTTTTTAAAATTTCCAGACAGCATGAATGCATCACCGATGGATAAATAATTATTTAGTTGTGCTTGGAAGGATGTTAATGGGATTTTGTACTTTGTTTCAAAGAGTACTTTTTCTTTTGCCGACACCTCTTTAGGGGAAGGAGGGTGGATTTGAACTTTTCTCAAAACAAACGGTTTTCAAAAACCCCTTCCTCTTCCAATACATGCCGCTCCCTTGTACTCGACAGAAACTATCTGTCATTCTGGAAATTTCATCCTTCCCTGCTGCTCTATAATTCATGTCACTCAGCAGCTCATATTAAAGTCGGCACTGCTCTCCTAAGAATTCTCATTTGCACTGTCATGAATCAGTTATGCCCTGTTTGCCCTCAGCACTCATGTAATTTACATGAGAAAATTGGTTTCCGTCTCTCAGCCACTCTTACTGGCTTCGACTGGAACGTAATTTATCAAACATGCTCCTTGAATGAGGGTGGAGCAGGAGAGGACTGTAAGAAAACGTATACGACAAATAACGGGAAGGCAGTTAAAACAGTTATTACAGCCAGAGGTGATATAACTGGATCCTTGGAAGGCACTGATCACAGATCTGTATACTGATTCTGACACAGATGTACATAAGTTGAGCAGTTTCTCTTGTTTATTCTTGATTTGATAATAGCAATAGCACTTAGACTTATATACCGCTTCACAGTACGTTACAGACAGGGATGGGCTTCAAAAATTTTAGCAATGGGTTCTCTGCCCGGTTGCTGGGTTGGCATGGCCATGGTGGGTGTGGCTTAGTCAACCTCCTGCACCACTGCATTTTTGCCCTCCCTGGGCTCCAGAGGCTTTCCTCGAGCCTCCAGGAGGGTGAAAATGGCCTTCCCAGACTCCGGAGGCCTTCTGGAGGCAGGAAATGGACCCATTTCCGGCCTTCCTGAACTTCCAGTAAGCCTGTTTTTCAGCCTCCCTGAGCCTCCCCGAGCCTCCACGCATGCCCTGCACTTACCTGCATCCCAAACGGGTCGTGTGGAGACTTCTGGGAGGGGAGGGGCAGAGTGGGCAGGGCCAGCCAGGAGTGGGGGTTCTCTGAACTTCACAGAATCTTAGCTAGAGGTTCTCCTGAACCCCCAGCAGCCCACTCCTGTTTGCGGCCCTCTCTAAGCTGTTTTACAAAGTCAGCAAATTGCCCCCAACAATATGGGTCCTTATAAGTTACAACTGAATATCTAAAGCAGCCTCTGTTGAACTGCTCTGAGATTGGAGTAATGCTGGGTTCATGAGTATCTACACTATCACAGGCAAGTGGGGGGGGGGAAAAAAAACCCTTAACACACACTTCAGGAAAGCCACATACAACTCGGGAGTCGCAAGCTTTGCAGGCAGGCAAAGTTCGCAGATCTTGTTATCTTTTGTTTCAAAGGCTAAGATGACTGCTCAATTCACTGAGATTAAGAATTTTGAAATTAATTTAAATGGCAGCTTTGAAACAATCCTCAGTTGAAATCAAAATGGCATCAAATAAATACTTGGGGTTGGGGAGATCCCCGTGTTCTATGATGCAATCTAGAATTGAAATGTTTCTGGATGAACTGGTAGAGCAGCTATGTCTGACCTTACTCCAATAAATTGTATATCTGGATTAATTTTTGAACACGGGTTTTGTGTGAACACAGCTCTTTTGTATACATGTATGGCTTACTGTGTTAGGTATGAACATAGATATTGTACTTTATTCAATAAAGGTAAAGGTTCCCCTCGCACATATGTAGTAGTCATTCCTGACTCTAGGAGATAATGCTCATCTCTGTTTCAAAGCCGAAGCGCCAGTGCTGTCCAAAGACATCTCCGTGGTCATGTGGCCGGCATGACTGAACACCGAAGGCACATGGAACACTGTTACCTTCTCATCAAAAGTGGTCCCTATTTTTTCTACTTGCATTTTTACATGCTTTCAAACTACAAAAGCTGGCACAAGTAACAGGAGCTCACTCCATTATGCAGCACTAGGGATTCGAATTGCTGATTTGCCTATCTTTCTGATCGACAAACTCAGTGTCTTAGCCACCGAGCCACCGCATCCCTTACTTTATTCAATAAACCATGATTAAAACCAACCGTGACACACTGCAATGTGCGAATCCAACTAGTTACTGAGCCAAATACTTGCTTGATTCAGAATCAGACTGTTAAGAATAGTTTCAGCTCCTAAAAAGTTGTGCATTTTATTTTCTCAGTATTATGAAGAGAGAGGGAAAAACCTTCTGATGCTCCAGCATCCATGAAAGGAAGAGCAGTGATTTTTGTTCAACTTCATTTCCCCCTCCCTTTAACTGCACAGATAGTAAAATGTTTCATTCTATTTATAAAAGCATCACTTTCATAAAGACATCTCATACAAAGGAAGTCCTAAGGTTTAAGATGCAAGACAAATCTTCAGTGGAGTGGCAATTGCTTTTTGAAAGGTAAAGCTAATAAAAACCATGGTGCTCAAAATATTTGACAAGAAAATGAATTAGGTTTTCAGGATGAAATAAGCTGCAGCTAAAAGTCGTCCATCTCTCTCTTCGGTGGATAAGTACATCTGAGTCAAGCTTATGGAACTTTTGTTATGGAATAGAAAAATAAACCACAACTGCTACAAAAATGTTTCCTAACCAAGGGATACAACTGATAGGAAGGAAGGTAGATTTCAATTGAATGTCATCCATTTTAAATTAAATGGAACGGTTTAAAATTATTCCATATTGAAATCAGTAAAGCATAAAAATTATAGACAGAGTTTCCCATGCTGTAAGATGTTATTCAGATGAGGGTGTGGCTATTCTTACATAATTCCCATCTCCAGAACAAAATCATGTAGGATGAACCAAGCTGAGGATCTGATTCAATAGTTCCCATGCCAATCAAGACTGGAAAAATGTGGCCCTCCCAAATGTTGCGAGACCGCCTACTGCCATACACCTCCCAACGGCCGATAAGATCCCACAGGGTGGGCCTCCTTCGGATACTGTCAGCCGGACAGTGTTGGCTGGCGGGCCCCCGGAGGAGAGCCTTCTATGTGGCTGCTCCGACCCTGTGGAATCAGCTACCCTCAGAGGTCCGGACCTTACCCACTCTAATGGCTTTCAGGAAAGCCGTTAAAACATGGCTGTTCCGGCAGGCCTGGGGCTGTTGACCTTATTGTTAAGGTCCAGCCCCGATTAGAACGTATATGTGTTGTGAATTTTAAACTATTTTTTATTTATTTTGCTTTTCTTTTTTTCTTCTTTCATTGTAAGCCGCCCGGAGTCCTCCGGGATTGGGCGGCCTATAAATTTAATAAATGAATGAATGAATGAATGAATGTCCTGTTGGATTTTAGTCTTTATTTAATTTTCCATAATTATTTTGTATTATATTTTTAAAAACTTTTTTATAATTCTATAAGCTGCCCAGAGTTGCTGCAACAATGAGATGGGAAGCATGTAAATTTAACAAATAAATAATATATAAAATGTGTCAAGTAACTAACCTGCAGCAGAGTGACATGTGGAGCGCATCAAATAACACTAGAGGTGATCAAAATAAATACAGCAATGGGGGAATTAGAGCAGCTGTCACCCAGAACATATTTTCCCCTTGTTACAAGAGCTATCACAGTATTGGCTTTCAATTAATATCTGAACTGAATTCAAAGGTCTCCTGTTTAAGATCTTTAAAATGCTGTTGAGTTTGGAAATGGGGTAACTTATAAACAATTCTCTTCCATGGGAGTTACCCGTTCCTCATAATCATCCACAAGACACATTGATCCAGTATTTCACTCCTTTTTCATTTAACAGAACTTATTTATTTATTTTTTGTCACCTTGATCATTTCAAAATAGATAAGATAGATGCTAAATAGATGATTGATTTCACTTGTATTAACAATGTTCTGCAGAGCTTGTGGGTTTCCCCATTGGCTGGAATTTGCTCCACCATCTCTTGAAATTCAGTTGATGTAACATTCATAGGTCTCTAAAGGGGATTTGTGCCTTGTTGGCTCAGATGTCTTTTGCCTAAGACCGTGATGGCATGGGTGCCAGAGGTGGCACGCAGAGCCCTCTCTGCTGGCACGCACGCCATCACTCCAGGTCAAATCTCTGTGGCGTTTCTTTCATGAGCTTCTGCTTCCCTGCACAGAAGCTCGTGAAAGAAAAAGATCTTACCTCTTGCTGCACTGCCGGTGTTCGGATGCCCATCTGCTGCACATGTGCACATCCATGCACATCCATGCATGCATACGCCCACATGTCCATTCATGGACACACCTTTCATGCAGACGCACACAGTTTGGGCACTCAGTTTCTAAAAGGTTTGCCATCACTGCCTAAGACCAGTGAAATGGAAGCACCCAGCTGATTCCAGTTTATAATGCAAGTCGGGTTGATTTGAACTTCCTTGGCTCCTTATAATCTACCTATGGAAATGACTTTAGCATTCTCTTTGCCTTCTCTCCCTTTGGCATTTTCTCTAGGTCAAGAGATTTAATTTCTCTTTTAAATTAATCATCCTGGATTGCTATTTCTGCAAATTCAGTTGTGGTTAGTTTTTACTATCCAAACACGCCAAGTTCTTAAACAAATTGACAGTCTTGTAACCAATCACAAATAGAAATAAAAATCTTCAATACTTTCCCTATAAAAGATGTGGCTATATGAATGTTTGGGTAACAGCAGGGGTGGGCTGCTGAGGGTTTGTATGGGTTCGGGAGTACCTATAGCTAAGAATCTGCCCAGTTCGGAGAACCCGCAAATCCCACCCATGGCTGGCCCCACCCACCCTGCCCTGCCCCTCCCACCTTGCCTCTGCCCTCCCAGGAGTCCCCACACAGCCTGTTTGGGATGCCAAGTAAGTACACAGCCTCAGGACCCCGGGGGAGGACATTTTCAGTCTCGGAGAGGCTTGAGAAAAGCCTCCAGAGTCCAGGGAGGGTGAAAACACCCACCCACCAGCTGTGGTGCAAGAGACTGACTAGGCCATGCCCACCATGGCCACGCCCACCCTGCAGCCAGGCAGCGAACCCGTTGCTAAAATTTTTGAAGCCCACCCTGGGTAACAGTATATGAGAGCACACTATTGTCAGGCCAAACCTCACAGAAAAGAAATAAAATCCAGGTATACAATATTATTCTGAAACTTGTCTTTTCCCTCCAAAGCATTAGCTGTCCTTGTAACCACTGGGTGAGTGAGTAAATTAAACACTCTTTGCAAACAATGCAGAGTCTCATTTTTAAAGCCTGCTCCACGTGGCACCAACTCTCTCTTCCTTCCCAATTTTGAAAACAAAAACAAATTCAGTTGCAGAAGTCGTTGCATTCTTCCAGGCTGTTCATACATACCTCTGTTGAAGGATAGATAAGAGTTGCTTGCAGTGATTATCTCCATTTTTAGAATACCCTTTCAGCACTTGGTATGCCTGATCATGCTGAAACACAGCACAGGGACTGAGTCACTTAGAAGGTTTAACATTTCACAATATTTCAAGCCTACACTAGGATGGCCGGTTATGTTGTTCTGGCACAAAGCATTTGGAATTGTCTGTACCTGCCTGGGGTGTGCTATTGTGTGTTTGTGGGTAGTGCGGGAGGGGGGGAGAGGAATGAGTGAGTGGCAATGATTCTTCCCAGCAGGAAATATTGGGAATAAAGGAGCGGAAAGTTAAAATAATAACTTATTTTGTAAACTGATGAACCAGTGAGACAATACAGTGCTCAGATTTGCACAAGAATGAAAAATTCTTTGCACAAGAATGCAAATTCTTTCCGCTACTAAGGTGCAACAATTTTCAGTATCTGATATTCCATCCAAGAAACTGAATTCCCGGCCTACGCACAAAGAGATGTATTTACAATCTCACCACACCTTTTTTTTTTAGCATCCACACAGTAGGTGGCTTGCTCAGTTGCCTCCCACTTTCTGTCCTTAATGTATGAATGATGTTAATTTTTGAAAGCATTCCAGCTTTAATAAAACTGAAAAGCACAAAGCTTCATTTCATTTATTATTATTATTATTATTATTATTATTATTATTATTAAATAATTATTAAATAATAATATTATTCATGGTGTCCCCTCTAGGCATTTTCCAGATTCAGCATATTGCCCTCCCCAACAATCTGGGTCCTCATTTTATTGACCTCAGAAGGATGGAAGGCTGAGTTAATTTTGAGTGGGTCAGGATTGAACTCCTGGCTGTGGGCAGAGTTAGCCTGCAATACTGTATTATAACCACCCTGCCACCAAGGCTCAAATACATTTGATGCTGTAATATGGATATTATCCTCAAGGATATTAATGTTCCTCATTTGTTTTTGCAATGCATCTACCCAGGATAGAGGATTGAGGGTATGTTTCTTTCAGGTTGTTGTCGGGTCAATATCACCCACTGATGAAGCTCAGAGAAAAGAGTTACATATGGTTGTGATAATTATTTGAAATAAAGGTTCTAGCAAGGATTAGAATCTTATTGAGGCAGGAGAAAAATGTGACAAAATCAATGATTGAACAAATAAAGTTTTCCAACTATTAGGAAGGGCACTTTCATTTCATTTTCTATAACTCTGTTCCAATCAATCAGAGGAATTTTTGTCTTAACGCTGCCTGTAACTTTTTTGCAGACTTCTTGACCTGTTATTTCATTTCATTTCATTTCATTTTAATTTATTTGTATGCCGCCCTTTTCCCTAAGGGGACTCAGGGCGGCTCACAACTCAAGAAAGGAGGCGAATACAAGCAGAGTTACAAAAAGTATAAAAACATAAAAACCATACATAGTTAAAAGCACAACAATCATACCATTCGAAGTGGGGCAGCGAGTCTTTAGCCCCAGGCCTGTCGGAACAGCCAGGTTTTAAGGGCTATGCGGAAGGCCTGGAGAGTGGTGAGGGTATGAATCTCCACGGGGAGTTCGTTCCAGAGGGTCGGAGCAGCCACAGAGAAGGCCCTCCTCTGGGTAGTCGCCAGTCGACACTGGCCGGCTGATGGAATTCGGAGGAGGCCTAGTCTGTGGAATCTAATTGGTCTAGTGGAGGTAATTGGCAGTAGGCGGTCTCTCAAGTACCCAGATCCAATACCATGAAGGGTTTTGTAGGTGACGACTAGCACCTTGAAGCGTACTCAGAGATCAGCAGGCAGCCAGTGCAGCTTGCGGAGGATAGGTGTTACGTGGGTGAACCGAGGCGCACCCACGATCACTCGCGCGGCTGCATTCTGGACAAGCTGAAGTCGCCGAATACTCGCCGAATACTCTTCAAGGGCAGCCCCATGTAGAGCACGTTGCAGTAATCCAGCCTAGAGGTCACAAGGGCACGAGTGACTGTTGTGAGAGCCTCCCGGTTCAGGTAGGGATGCAACTGGTGCACCAGGCGAACCTGGGCAAATGCCCCCCTGGTCACAGCTGACAAATGGTGTTCAAAAGTCAGCTGTGGGTCCAGGAGGACTCCCAAGTTGCAGACCCTGTCTGAGGGGCGTACTTATTTGAATGATAAAGTGTAGTCTTTAGAAAAGTTAGACACTTCTGATGTGGGATGCAGGTGGACAAATATTGGTTGGCAGAGGGATATAGGAAGCTTTATAAATTTTGGACCTGCTTTGAAAGAGGGAAAGGAAGCTATTGTTGTTGCAACAGCAATGTATGGCTGTGAAAGTTGGACCATAAGAAGGGTTGAGCGCCAAAGAATTGAGGCCTTTGAATTACGGTGCTGGAGAAGACTCCTGCAAGTCCCTTGGACTGCAAGGAGATCAAACCTGTCAGTCCTAGAAGAGATCAATCTGACTGCTCTTTAGAAGGCCAGATCCTGAAGATGAAACTCAAATAGTTTGGCCACCTAATGAGAAGAAAGGACTCACTGGAGAAGAGCCTAATGCTGGGAAAGATTGAGGGCAAAAGAAGAAGGGGACGACAGAGAATGCGGTAGCTGGATGGAGTCACCGAAGCAATAGGCATGAGCTTAAATGGACTCCAGAGGATGGTAGAGGACAGGAAGGCCTGGAGGAATGTTGTTCATGGGGTCGCGATGGGTCGGATATGACTTTGCAACTAACAACAATAAACTAGGGGGGCAGGATAATATGTGTTTTCCTCCTTTTTTAAATTCATATTTTTTTCAACATTTCTGTTTAGTTTTTTCTCTGTTTAATTTTTTTTCTTTTGGGTTTTGTATTTTAACCTTTTCAATAAAAAATAAAATATTTTTTTTTGTTTTTAAGGAAACTTTAGGATGGTACAATTCGGAAATGGGCCCAGGGCACAATTATATTTGATTAATCAAACTCCTTCAACTTCACCTTAGATTACTTAAACATTATTCATCTGATTGTTCCCATCAATTGGATAACTCCCCCACCACCCACTGGTTATTTTTGGGTGCAGGTTGTCTGCCAGCGTTTCCCATAAATTTCCCACCTACTAGTTTCAGCCAAGCAAAGAAGAAAAGAGCTGTTCAAGGAGAGGGAAGGCTGAACTGGGAAAACAGGTTAAGTTTGGGCAGGAGGAGGATTCTGGCAAAGCTGTGTTTTTAACACGAGCATTATGTTAGTTTAGTGTGATTAGTGTGATGTTACCCATGTCATAGGATCATGGGGTTTTGCATGATTGGGACCAGTAGTGGGTTCCTACTGGTTTGGCCCGGTTCGGCTGAACCGGTAGTCATTTGGCGGCCTGGGTCACTGGAACTGGCAGGCCTGCCAGCGCCATAGGTGCAGCCATCTTGTTTTTGGCTTCTGTGCATGCACAGAAGCAATTTATAGTACTGTGCATGTGCGTGCAGCTTGCATCAAGTGTTGCACATGCACAAAGCGTGCACACACACGTGCTGCACGACCATGAGCAAACCGGCAGTAGCGGCTGCTGGAACCCATCCCTGATTAGGACGCTAGGTTGGAGGTTAGCAAGCCCAGGTTTGAGACCCGAGTGCTGCCATGGGGCAGGGTGAGCTCTCATCTTTTGCCCCCAGTTTTTGCTGGGGACATAAAAGGAGCCCCCAACTAAGCACCCCACCAGTGGTGGCTTTCAATTCATTTTACTACTGGTTTCCTCGTGCGTGCATGCACAGAAGCATCTGGGTGGGTGGGCGGGGCCTTCAGCAGCCGCCACTACCGGTTCGCCCGATCCAGGACGAACTGGCACAGACCCACCTCTGCACCCCCCCCACCCCCAGCAACAGTGATGTCACTGGCTAAATCCTTTCATTCTTGAAGTGCCTCGGTGTTTTTAACACAAGTGAAAACAAAACAAAACTTTCAAAACTTCAAGAACGCCCACCAGCTTCAAAGACGAGACTGAAACCAACAAACAAAACATTCAGGAAGCTGCTATGCTGCTTGCGCTCTTTCCCACTGGGTTTCTTCTCCTGCACTTTCTTTTTATCTTTCATAATCAACATCTTCATTTTTCCAGGTCATCTCCAGAATGGACCTCATCAGAAAATCAAGATGCCAGAGGTGAAGAGTAACATGCCTCCGCAGGTTAAGTCTGCACAAAAGCAACTGAGATGCTCATTGTTATCTTAAGGAGGAGTGAGCAAGTTGGAGACAGAACATCTGAAGAGTAAAAGATAAAGAGGGAAGGGTACTTAGAGCACGCAGGAATCTATGGCCGGCTGCTCAATCCAGAAGCCAGCTTCCAGGTAAGAGCCCTCAAATGAGTCCTGCAGGAACAAGGAATTCTTCCTGCTTGCCTCCAAGCCCTTTGGAAACTGTCCCCTTTCCAAGCAGACATCCAGTCTTCTGGTCAAAGGGGGGGAAAAACAGGAGACAATTGCACCAAAAGGCCCAGGTTCTACTCACCATGCAGCCAGCAAGTGGGTTCTTCATTCTGAGCTGCCTCCTATTGCAGTAGCATTTCCAGTTTGGTCTAAGACTGAGGCTGGGTGTTTCACAGCAAGCAATGAGGTCAGATGAGCAAAGCAAATTCAAAGTAATTAAGGGACTAGCCCAATGGGTGATGTGATGGTTATCCAGTGTGCTTCCTGATAGACGAGGGAAAACCAAAAGGCTTGAAGAAGTTTGGAGATTGATTTCTGAGCATGTTTAAAATGTTTTTTTATTATTATATGTTTTATTGAGTCCTTCATCTTTAATAAACATAAAAAGTCAATGTCTATTCCGTGTTTCCCCCAAAATAAGACAGGATCTTATTTTCTTTTGACCCCCGAAATAAGTGCTGGGCCTTATTTTTGGGGAGGTCTTATTATTTTTGAGGTGCAGGTGGCGGTGAGCATGGTCACCTCATGGCTGCTGCTGTGCTGCAATATTTTCAGGGAGGGCTTATTTTAGCGCATGTGCTCAAAAGCCCGATTGGACTTCTTATCCAGCGAGGTCTTATTTTGGGGGAAACAGGGTATTAAGAGCATGTTGTCTGAGTACAATTCGTTTTGAATAATAAAGGCAATACATATCTAATTTTATATGTCTGAACAGCAGCAAGAGTTGTTTTTGCACAACGGTTTAAAAAGGGAAAGATCCCTTCGGATGGAAGCATTATAAAAAAATTAGATTGTGCAGATATGGACAGACTAACACTAAAAATAAAGGAGAAGGAAGAAACACTTTTTAACAGGGAATTTGTTTTATCAATAGCTAACTAACAGAAACAGAGGTTAGAAACCAAAAAGGATGAAGAGAATTATATTTTAAAAAGTTTTTTTAATACGGATAAGCTACTATGTGACTATGTGATTATTATCAATTATATGCATATTATGATTATCTTTATGTTTACCATCTTTCTGTTACTCAAAATGAGCATTTTTTTACCAGCACTGTACAATGAAAAGTGATCCTGCTAGGGTAGAGTGGGCAAAAAGTTGGGTTAGAACTGATCACCTTCCCTCGTAATTCAGATCTTCGGTCATAAAACTCAGTAGGTGACTCTGGATCAGTTATGTGTCTGAAACCTTTACCACAGATGGTGAACTTGAAGCATCCATACTGGACTGCACACAGTAAAGCCAGAAAATCAATGTAGCAAACACTTCTGTTCAAGTTTTCCAAGCAGCAGAACTGAATTATATTGAGTAGCCGTCTCCTGTTACATCTTCCACAACTTCTCCCCCAAAGTACTGCAGATCCTCCCTTGATGTGATTCCATAAGCCCATGAAAGTTGTTTTAATTAGTGACATTTTCTTCTCTTGGTGTTTTCCATAGAAACATTTTGGAAATAAATGCGAGAGCCAAGCAATAAAGAAGAGTTTTATTTTTGTGTCCTGCTTCTTAGCTTCTCCTTGGATCAAGGTAACTGCTAAAGACATTCAACTTGACTCCCAACTCTTAAGCATATTGTTCAGCCTGGACTCATGAAAAGGCCCTTGGGAAGCACCCAAAGAATGGAAAGTCAATGCCTGTAAGTGATATAAATGGCAAAGAAGCTGCTGATAAATGTTGGATAGTTGGGCCATTTTTGATGTCCACAAGGAAATGTGTCAAATGGAATGGAATTGAATGGAGCAGAATAGAATAGAATAGAATTCCTTAGTGGCCAAGTGTGATTGGTCACACAAGGAATTTGTCTTTGGTGCATATGCTCTCAGAGTACATAAAGAAAAATAAAATAGAATACATTAATCAAGAATCATAATATACAACACTTAGTGATAGTCAAAGGTTACTAATAAGCAATCAAATTATTCCTTATGGGAAACAACCAGACAGGCATTTCTGCTGTTCCCAATCTTCTCTCAACCCACCTTCCAAGCATATTGAACAATTCAAGGTGTGCCTATTTTTCAAAAGCAAACATAGGCAAGGCACACCTAGGATTATGCAAGCTGTTTTCATTCAAGGTGTAGTAGGAGAGGGTTGAAGATATCATAATACTGGGAAACCTGTTAGGTAGCTAGCTAGCTAAAAGAAAATATGACCAGACTATCTTAAGGACCACCTATCTCTGATAATTTCTGCCCATCCTGTACAATCAGGCAGATCAGGCATAATCTAATGTTATCAGTGAGGACCAGGAAACACACTTTTCTCTCACAGCACTTGTCTCTGAACAGTATCCTCTCTGACATCCCTATGGTCCACACCCTGAAAGTGCTTAAGAGGTATTTGAAAACCTGGCTGATTCCACAGGCCTTGAATTAAGATGAGAGGTATGTCTGTCATTGAAATTTTTTAAGTTGCTTTGAATGTTTCTCTTCTAGACAGGTATCATTCTTTTCGTCGCTTTATTATTCTGTTTTGAATGTTGTATACCAGTGGTGGGATTCAATTTTTTTTACTACCAGTTCTGTGGGCGTGGCTTGGTGGGCGTGGCAGGGGATGGATACTATAAATTCCCCATCCCTCCCCACTTCAGGGGAAGGTTGCTGCAAAATCCCCATTCCCTCCAAATCAGCTGGGACTCTGGAGGTAGAGAATAGATGGGGGAGGGGCCAGTCAGAGGTGATATTTACCAGTTCTCTGAACTACTCAAACTTTCCGCTACTGGTTCTCAAGAACTGGTCAGAACTTGCTGAATACCACCTGTGTTGTATACTGCTCAAAATCTTTATGGAGCTGGGTGGCCTTCTAAATTTGACAGACAAATGAACAAGACACATTGGTTCAAGAACAATAATTTAACATTGTTTGAAGCAGGACAGGTTTTTGTTATTTTATGTGGTTAAAATTATGATTTAGTGTGATATGTAAAGCCATGCAGCCTGAAACAAACTCCATTGTGTTGAATGTTGAGAAAAAGAACATGATTTGATGTTTGCAGCATAACAGAAGTCTGAATCCAAACAGGCTAAACTACTATTCCCAGGCAGTCCAATTTGTACTAAACATATTCAGTAGCTGTGGAATATTAAACCGAAAACAAAAATGGAGGAAGGATGAGGAACACTGCTTCTATCTCTTGAGGCTGAATGGTTCCTTAGTTCCCCAAGTAACAGATCTGCTCAGGGTGTTGGTACAATATATTTTAAAACAGATCCATCTTGTACATTCTAGGTAAAGAGTGTTGTTCTTTTAGAGCTTCACCTGAATACATGGGGATACAGGTGAGGGGATAATGTTCTCCAGCCCCTGAAAGTGAGATATAACTCATTGGCAGTGGCGTGATTCAATTTTTTTTACTACCAGTTCTATGGGCGTGGCTTGGTGGGCGTGACAGGGGAAGCATACTGCAAAATACCCATTTCCTCCCGATCAGCTGGGACTCAGGAGGCAGAGAATAGATGGGGGCAGGGCCAGTCAGAGGTAGTATTTACTGGTTTTCCAAACTACTGAAAAATTTCCACTACTGGTTCGCCAGAACTGGTCAGAACCTGCTGAATATCACCTCTGCCCATTGGCCTGGAAACAAATACCTCTCTTAATACCATTTAAGAGTAGTGTGGTACTGTTAGGTCTCACGGTACCTAACTCTGGTCTCAGGAAAATAAATGTGTTGAGAAATTGCACAAATCAAAGAAAGGACACCTCTAGGTGCTCTGACCTATCTTACTATATTTGAAATTATTAAACAAAGAAGCAACAACAAGAATCCATCTTTATCTTTATTTTCAGAAATGCCTTTCGTCATTTTTAGAAGATGAAGAAGGGTGGCAGTGATGCCTCATTTGGAAGGGATTGAAGGGAAATACTGTATATTCTTGAAGGGACTCCTGAGTGGTAGACACAGTGATGGACTTAAGTTATGAAGACAGGAAGGCAGTCTCTACTGTCAAACTGACTCCAACAAAGAGTTATTGGGATACTTTCAGTTGGGTTTCTACACCAAGCAGGAAATTCAATCAAAAGCAAAGGATGAAATTTAAGGAAATCTACACCAAGAGTCCTTAGTGGCTTTTTCTATACATTTCTATACATTCTTTAGTGGATTTTTCTATACAGTTCAAAAGGTCTTGGGAAATGGGAGCAGCCAATTTATTTTTTGCCTTCATAGAATCACTGAATTATCCTTCTAGTATTAATTCTCCCACTAAGAAAGCCTTATTTTGAAGGAATGGTACGACTCAAGACATCCACAGATTTTGCAAAAGTGATTTTGATCCGAGATTAAAACATGTCCTTAGTATTGACAATGGTGCCTGTTCAATACTAAGAAAATCCTCTGCTCACTAAAACAATGCCCAGGATGTGCCTCTTGAGATGATTTTAATAAACTACCCTTTCTGAATATCTATCTCATTGACGGGAGGATCTTCCATTTGGGCAAGTAGAAATTTCCACTGATTCCTCAGTTCTCGATCTGTTTCAGAGGCATAATTGCTTTCGGGGACAGCAGCAAATGGTGACGCATCACTTTAGGAAAGTGCTGGATCAGATAGTTTTTTCAGACAGGATATGGCTTGTATCCAATGTAAATAGGAACTAATATCAGCAACACTGGAAGTTTTAAAGAAGAAATTGGCTAACCATTTGTTTGAAGTAATGTAGGGTTTCCTGCCTAACCAGGGGGTTGGACTAGAAGGTTCCACCACAAAACCGTGTTCAACTAAAGGGCACTCGATGAAACCGCGTAGCTGACGTCATCACAGCGCGACAACAGTGCGGAGAAAAAAGCACGCTGTAAACGCTAAACCTAAAACTAACTCCTAAACCTAAACCTAACCCCCCTAAACCTAATCCTAACCCTTAACCTAACCCTAACCCTTAACCTAACCTTTAACCTAACCCTAAACCTAACCCTTAACCTAACCCTAAACCTAACCCTAACCTTAACTTGAATCGGCTTGCTTTCAAAGCGCTATTTAAAGCGCCCTTCTTTCTCCGTGCTCACTGTTGTCGCCCTGTTGATGATGTCAGCGACGTGGTTTTGTTGAGCGTGCTTTAGTCGAGCACGGTTTTGTCGTGCCACGGACTAGAAGACCTCCAAGGTCCCTTCCAAATCTGTTATTCTCTTCTCTTATTATGGAAAAGACATTTCCATACTGAAATTCTCTGAGTTTTTATGTGAACTTTGCTTTGCCCAAAGAGTTACAGTATTCCATTTCTAGCCTGACTTTCAATCAAGGAACATCAAGATGGTAGGAGCAGCAAGGTCCATGCAGCTTTCTTCCAGCACTATCCAAAGCACCTTATTGTGAGTTGTGTACAACTATGTTCCTGGTGCCTGAGGTCAGTTTATTGAACATATGCAAATGTTTCCATATACTACTGGAAGGTAAATGGTTTTCGTGTGTGATGCTCAATTATAATGTGCTTTAAGCTAATCATGCTTTATGGCTTGGCATGAAGTGGGAGTCCAGCTCTCGCGGTTTATGCAACAAGTAATAGCTTAGTGTGTGTCTGTGAATCCAACCCCTGGTCCATCTGCTTAGAGGACTTCAGCCTAGGTTCAGGCCTTAGGTTTCTCTCCGCAGTCATTTAATTAGAAAGAAGACAAGTGAAAATAAAAGTCCTAATGCTTAGTGTTTATTATGAAAGTGTTTTCAAATCTAAATTCACAATATTGATTGATTGATTCCAAGAATTTCAGAAGAATGGTTATTTTTATATTTACGACAAAAAAGGAGAAAGAAGCAAAATCCAAGGCTACACACATTGTTCTCTTTTTGACCATGGAATATGCCAGTTAAGTTCTGATAGTTCTAGGAATTTCTCAGACTCTTCGATTGTCTTGAAATCTCAGCGGGGGAAATTACCACTTTTGGTCCTGAGCTGACCAACTGAATATGGCACAAAAAGGATGTTCCCTTTTGCGGTAGGTTGCACTTTCCATGCACACCTGTTGTGCCCCCCCCACCTCCACCGTATCAGATTTGCTTGAATCAAACTTCGTTTTGATCTGATTGTCATTAACCTCTGATTAGGATCACCTTATTGTAGCACTAATGGGCAAGGCTAAAGCGAAGGTCGAAATAAATACTACCAACATGAAAACAAAGGGAAGCCATTTCCCAAGTATGCAAAGCTGAGCCAGGCACTTAATTTTCATTTCAGTTAAAAACATGCTGCGATGGAACCTACACCAAGAAAGCTTCTCCAAAACCTCAAAGACAATTCTGAAAGAGAGAAACTAAAGCTGGGCAGTTTAGCAGCAGCATCCCATGTATCCAAGGAAGACTCTTGTAGTAGAATAAGAGCCCTTTTGATTGTTTTTGATTTCCAGATGGCTGGATTTGGAATATTTTGGTCATTCCCACAGCAGCATACAGAACTTTTAATTTATGAGAATCCAGGAATACAAAGAACATAGCAAACAATAATGAAATAATTATTAATAACAAGAGAGAAGAAACTATTCCATCTGCTTCTTACAGAAAAACAAAGTTTATGTTATGGTGAATATGTGTACATATATGTGTGTGTATATGTGTGCTTGCACACAAACACACCTGCACATACACACACCTATTAATTTGTGATGAGAAGAATGCACATTAATAGACCTAAATGCCAACTTTTGGCATGTATTGTTAAAGTGATGACAGGCTGTCTAATTGACCTGCACCATCAGCATACTGTGTAACGTATATCTTTTTATGTAGTGTGTAAGACAAGCTAAAGAAACCGGCATTCAGTTAGATAATAATTTGCCCATCATTTATGGGAAACTATAGCATTCATTGAGCACACAACCACGCTCAATTCCAGCTGTGGAATAACTGGAACCAAAGCATAGCTTCATAGGCCGTCAGTCTGAAGAAGGTCCTCTAGGATCCCAGAAATGTATTGGATCATGTGTGAAAACGGATGGTTAATATCCTGGTCTAATAATCCCAACTCGAGTTTTTATTCTGCTAGAAGATGAAAGAGACCTAACTCCATTTGTCAGATACAAGGAAGAAACCCGCTTCAGCATGTGACAGGAGTAGGGAGGAAAACACATGTTAATGCTTCTCAGAAGAATGGCTCCTAGCTAGATGTCATTAGCGACTAATATCTAATATTTTCTCCTTAAAAATGAGGAATGTGTATTTTTGTTTGTGGGATGTGCAAGGAAGAGAGAGGAAGTGAATTCTGGGATGTATGCACCTTTCCCTCCATTGTACATAAATTTTCAGTATGAACTAGTGCATGTGATTAAGCTCCAATTAATGGTACTATTTAAAAACAGTAGAAATTTGGGATATAAGAGAGGAAAGGAGTAAGTTGTCTGTGTAAGGGCTGAATTACAAGATGAGCGCAAAGATAAAGTCACCCAGACCTCTATGTTGGATCTTAGGTAAACCATAGGAAATGGCAACCTGCATCAAAGAGGCAATGAATGAGAAAGCTACTTGAACCAACTCAAAAATGACAACAGATATGTGTATAATTTCTTTTTGGCATTTTTAATCTGGCACTCCACAGTTTGGATTGAAACTGCAGGTAAGGCGTCACACTTCCAACTTAACTGGATGTACACCAAAGAGATGTTCGCCTTTCAGATGTGTAGCCAATATTTTCTTTTCTTTCTTTCTTTTTTAAAAAACACACTGTTACTTATTTCAGTGTGCTCCATTGTTATTTGATAACAGAATAAATGTACACAATTATAGATCTTACTTCACTACTCCAGGGCTGGCTACTAAAACATTCAGTCAATCTAAAGGCTACTAACTCCCAGAGAGTTTTCTTCCATTTTTTTTCCTATTCTACACACTCCAGCCACTACATTTCTTACTCTAGTGCAAAAAGGGACCAAACAGCTTTTACAAATAAGACCTTTTAAACTTGGGTTGTTTTTTTAAAAATAAAGAAGCTACATGAAAAAATATTGTTAGAGGCAAAGGAATACCAGATGGATTCTAGGAATTCTTCCTGGGAATAATTCCTTATTTTGACTTGGGCTCTTTGCAGGCACAGTCATAGGAGAACATTGAACTTATATACTTGTGAACACTATCCCCATTTTCTTACAAGCCCTAGAGTGCAAGAAGGGGCATCTTTCCAGTGGAGTCTTCATGGCATTAAGAGAGACCAATTTTCCTGTGACTTAACATTGTTTACTTATATTTTATAGCCTTAACACTCTACTATCTAACACTTTTTTAGTCGGTGAGGTGCCAACTAGTGAAGTCAGAACCTCTTTCTTTTATTTATGTAATTGCAATGTTTATATGGACATGGGATTAAACAGGCCAACCCTCTGAATTAGTGTTCACTTTCAATACTAACTAACTGAACATCAAACACATATTTATTTTGATAATCTAACTTTATCACGACTCAGGTTCTATTCTTGGTGTGACCCTTGTAATCTATCTGCTCAAAAGTCTTCAGCCTAGCATCAAAGAGTTGAGCTTGAGTCAAAGGGTGACAGCTTTGGAATGACAATATATAAATAAAAATAGAAACTCTGGGACCAATTAAATTTTAACGGATGTCCGGGAGGGTATTAATACTAATTCACAACTCCTGTTAATTTCCCCTTTCTTAAATTCTTGAGGACAGGGCTATTGATGGGTTACGTAGAAAACATAAGGGAATGTTTTCAATATTTACATTTCAAGAGATTTTTGGGCCACACAAGTAACTGTTTTTTGTTTTAGTTTTTTGCCAATGTATTTGAACAGAATAGTCAAGTGACCAGAGTCCATCTTAAGACTTAAAATACCTTGGGGCCTGTGCAACAAATCAAAACATCTGGAAGATTGGGGATCAGCATACCTACAACTGTTGGGAAAACAGAAAATACCAACCGGGTTGGTTTCAGAAACAGTCATATGAACACTTTCTTCATATAAATAGTAATCAATAAATTATTTTGTCTTCTTTTTCCCTCCAAAGCTCTTCCCATATAATAAAGTCAGGTAAAATACTATTCAACTTTTCTCAAGCTATAGATATGCAGCAGCAAAAAACTAAACAAACAAAAAGATAAAACAGACCACTTTCCCAGACTGGCTTACAATTCATTTCTGGCTCATTTAAATCAAAAGCAAGTGCCTCTTAAGCAGGAGATTTTTGGTAAGATAATACCCATTCAAATGAGCCACTCGTCTTGCCACACCAACAGTAAATGTAAAAAAATTGGGCATTTTACTGTGATGCATCAAAACTAGCACTATGGATAATTCAGTCTCTCCTCTACATCATGCCACTAGAGCCCACATTATTTCTAGAAAGACATTCTTTCCAGTTGCTGTTCTTTCCTTTGTGCTAGATCTTTCAATACTAACTTTGGCGCAGGTGGCTTTGGGCCAAGCTAAATGTATATCTTCTAAAATAGTTTTGAAAAAGCATCGATGTGAAATTCATACCATTTGTTCCAGATGTGACCTGTGCAACTAACTGGCAAAGCAGATTCCGCACTCTTACTCACAATAGCTCACAAGCCGCTCCACCAAAAAAGGCTACTGAGATGGTTGGCGCTATCTTTGATTGACAAACTACTGTAAGTCCTGGTGGAGCTGAAACTAGGTATCTACAAACTTTGTGTGGAAGCCCTATTTGTGAGTGCATTTCTACTTAGAAAAGAAACCCCTCTCCCCATTTCCCTGACTATCAAGGTCTCTAACCCTAAGGTATTTTTTTCCTATAATACAGCTATGAAGATAATTGAGGGGGACTGCTCTCCCTTCTGCAACATAAAAAGCTCCAGAAGAGCCTGGTTTCACTCTCTTGCAAAGGTGAGTTTGTGTTAAAAAAAAAATCACAGGAATGCATGTGAGATACAATCCTCCTGACTTATCTACAGTGGTACTGCTTCTACCTGTGCCATGTATGGATAGTTTTCACTTCAGCTAAATAAATATATAAATAAAGGTAAAGCTGGGAAAGGAGCGACAGTCTCCCAGCCAACTCTGGGCTGACTGGAAGGACTAGCAACAAAAGAACTGATTGGTAATTGATTGAATCATCCCAGCTCAGGTTGTGGCTGATACGCAGGACGAGGCAATGGAATGGTTTCATCAGACTCCACACAGCATTTTTGAACATCTGGAAGGGCTACCAAAGGAAGGAAATGAATATTGTAAATAATAAGAAAGTAAAAGCAAGAAATAAATATTATAATTATTATAAGCTGGTGCTTATAATACCAGTTCGATTGCACATGCTTGAAAAATGGATCCAAACAGAAAATTTGAGGTAATCTGCAAGATAGGAACCTATGTTGAAGATAAGTTAGTTCATTTAGCTGGAAGCCAAAACAAATTTGCCACTAAGGGTTAAATCAATTAAAAATGTGTTCTTATAGCACGCATAGTGAACGAAAATGAATGGTCAAACTGACTCTGTTACATAAAACTATCAAGATAACATTTTGAAATGGAAGAGGAATTAACAATTGTGATTGTACCAGCAAGTTCTAAAGTCAGCATCTTTCATCAAAAAGAAACTTCCCTCTCATTTAAAAAAAAAATATCTAGAAAGAATCACAAACTTGTGTGATTTTGCAATAAGTGAAATCTTAGCAGGCAACTACAATATCAGAATACTGGCTAGAGAAACCAAGCACAACCCTCCCGCCCCCATCTTTAACCTGGCAATCTTTAATCCTAATGAAGTCCAAAAGAGAATCTTAATGAAGTTTTCTTTTTCATTTGGAAGTCATCTCAAAGTAAGATATAAAGTAAATAATACTCAAAAACTACTGAAGAAAATACTGCTCCCATCTGGTCAGAGAGATATATAGATAGATACAGCATGCCTACATACAGAAAATCATGTGGCGCTGTCATTTACAAACAGGAAATAAAGCAATGTGGTATTAGAAGCTTTAAATATTCCAAGTGTGTGTAGATATTTTTTCTGAGATTTAAACCCCCCTACACAGGAAAAAGAAGGAAAGAAGAACAGAGAGAGAGAAAAAAAAATCAACTCCTGCATTCACAACTTATTTGTTTTCTGTAGCAAACAGTTCACGTAGCAGTGTATACTCCAAGGATTAATATTCCTCTGCAGAATTGCTACCAGTGAGATACCCGTTTGTTCCGTTTGTCCCATTGATGGTAGCTGAGCTATGGGAGGTCTTTGACTGAAGAGTAGAAGTTTCCTCATCTGAACTGGACTCCACATCACTTCGGTCATCTTTTGCCTGCAAAAGGTGTAAGAAAAGGGGAAGTGGAGAGAAACCTTATTGGTATCAGTGGCATAAGAGAAAGGAGATCAGCTCTCTGTTCTGTTGTTTATTAAATCTGTTATATTGCCAACTATCAGGAGTTTATGGCAGTTACTCTGCCACCATTCAAAAGTTGGGAAACCAACCGGCTTCCAGTTGCATCTTAGCTATTTGCTTCTAAAGTGCTAAACCAGAGAAATTGAGGGAAAGTTGCATCAAACTAGTAGGTACTGGGTGAGGACCAGGTTCTGGGATTTGTGGTAGAAAGGACACTTAATTGAGAAGAGTTTAATCCTTTCCCCTATTCCTGCTACTTTACCTTCTGCATCTGATCAGTTCAGGCTTTTCTCTCTCCCAGCTCATCTTATATCTGGTACTATAGCTTGGCTGGGAGGAAAAAGAGCAGTTTATAGAGTTCAAGGAGAAGTTAGAGAGCAGACTGATTCATTTGTTAGACTTGAGAATTAGGTTAGACTCGACCACCGGGTTTTGCAGTATTGCATATACGCCCAGTGGGACAGACAAAAACAAACAAGCAAGCAAACAAACAAACAAAAGTGGCTGGATACCTCTAGTTTCATCCTTTCTCACTTATGCTGTCTCCTAACCTCACCTTTTTAACTTCTGTAGTACAGTCCGTCCTTCCTCCCTCCCTCCCTCCTTCCCTCCCACAATGTCTCCCAGAATCTCTTCACGATATACTTGTCTCAACTTCTGTTGCATCTAAAGCAAGCTTTACCATTACTTTATTCCTGATATCACTCTGAATGTCCCTTGTCAATAAAGCTAATGTAGTCTGACACCCGCTTTGAGGAAGGCATGGCAGATAATCAGTAAATCTGATCCATGGATCGACAGCTTAAGCTTTCAATTTTTCTCCCTCTCCATATAAAGAGAGGAAGAGCAATAAAGGCATGTTATCACTTCTTGTACAACTACACTAGTTTACAGTATTGAAAGCTTATACCAGATATTCGTCTTGCAGTTGTTATTGCTTATGCCACTAGATTTGCCAAAATAGCTGTCAGCTGATAATTTTGATTACACTTTCTTTGTCTAGAGTTTCCATAGGTAAATACATTTTTGGGGGACAAACCAAGCATTTAATTGGTAATATCCCTAGTAAAGATATCAACAGTAAAAGAACAGTTTGGGTGTTGCAGAAAAGTTGGCCTCAATAAACAACAAACAACATAGGAAGCTTCTATGAGCATCACCAGTCATGGCTTCAAACTGGATTATGAAAACTAAAAAAAAACCAAACAAACAAACCACTTGCTATCGTAGTAAAGGGGGAAAAAAACACCAGGATTTGGGATTCCAGAAAGCATGCAATCGTGCTTTTGACTGATCAGAAGAGAGATCAGAACTGGAAGCCATGTCTGCAGTGGCAGTCAAGATAAGCAGGAGAGGGTATGTGCCAAGAAGCAGCAGCAAAGAAAGTATTGCAGTTGAGAAGGGCATGAACACCAAGCCATTGATGTAAAATGGGCAATTTGTAATCCAACCATGTGGCTCTCAAATTCTTATTTTTAGGGTAGTTCTCAGAGCTACCTCTAATCTTGACCTTGAATGATGCACTCTCCCCAAATTAGTAGTTGCCTGCCATATTGAGGTAGGAAATATGAAGACCGCATTTTAAGAGCTTATATAATCTTAACTTAGTTAGTCAGAGAAAACACACTGTAGAAAAATGGGGAGAAATCTGTAAAATTCCAGCCCCAACTGTATTCTTAATACCGTTCTGTTTACTCTGCCTCTCAGCTCTTCCCCAAGCCCCACTACCAAAAGGCTCCCTACTCATGCATCAATGAGAGCTCAATATACTATGAAGTAATGCACTATATAATAAAATCCCTGATCATGAATTGCATTTGGCATAACAGCAGGCAGTAAATTTTGAGCAGCAGAAAAAAACAAACTGCTAAACAGAAAAAGGAGCCTCAGAAAAAGGCCAAGCAGTATCAAAAGTGACAAAGAGATGGAGGGTTGAGTGAAGCTGCAAAGGTGTGAATTTGATGCATATAATGAATTTTAGTACTGCATAAGAAAGGAACACTAGCATCTAAAGCAGTGTTGGCGAATCTTTTTGGCACCAAGTGCTGAAATGGGAGCATGCGCAGGTGAGCGCTGGAAACCGGAAAAGCAGCTCCATGGCACGGATGTGCAAGAGTGCTGGAAACGGGAAGAGCAGTTCTGGAATCGGAAAAGCTGATCTTCCGGTTTCTGGCTTGTGCATATGCGCAGGTCACCTGGTCTTCTGGCACGCATGTGTGCACAAAGATAAGCTGGCTGGCACACATGTGCGCACCGGAAACTGGAAACTCAGCTTCCCAGCAGGCATATGTGCACCAGGGAGCTGCTTTTCTGGTTTCCAACTTTCCCGCACTCACAAAGCTACGTGCCAAACCCCAGAAGAGTAACAGGCAAAGGCTGGCATGCCCAGAGAGATAGCTCTGCATGCCACTTCTGGCACATGTGCCATAGGTTCTCCATCACGGATCTAAAGCCTCTGAAGTCTTGCTGGATGTGCATAGGGCACCTTTTATTACATGGCCAAATAGTAGATTATTTAGGTTATGTATATTGAATTCAAATGTAGGAGGTAAGCCACTGACAAAGCAGCAATAAAATTCCCTGCCGGTTACTGTTCTTATGCTCACCAGACCAAAGGAAATAAATAGCCCTATCTAGTAACATTCCATAAAATGTTCACATGGGTTTGTGGGCCATTGCAAATACTTTTAATGGTCCCTCCGGTAAGTTAATGGCAGGATAGAAATAATAAGCTCAGCTGGAGCCAACTCCAGAAAAAAATCCCTCTTTTTCATCTTTAAATGCTTCCATCCTGAAAAGGTCCTTAGAACAGGAGGTCAAGAGAAGAAGAGTCAAATAGCTTTACATTTTTTCTGTCTAGGAATATGCTAAATAATGGTTGGCTTTAGCATGATGTCAGGCTCGTTCAACAAGCCAGTTGGTCCATTCATGTCGCATCCAATGGATCAACGCTCAGTTGATTTGGAAAAAAAGAAGAAGCAGACCCTGCCCTTGTGGAAAAACACTAAGGAAGAAAACAAAAACAATTTGCTGGCTGTAGAGCTGCAAAGAGCATGCAAAGTGAATAGTCAGCTGAACAATTAAAGGACACAGAAAAGAAAGGAGAGAAGAGGCAAGCCCATAGAAAGAGAGAGATACTGTACTGTGTTCTTCCTACCAGAGAAACTTACATGCAAAGGATTCCACTTCCCAGCCTTCAGAGACAGCAGAAACGAAATTATGAAGAAGGTTTAGAAAGCACGTGCAGTTTTCCCATGAAACAAGAGGCTGCCTACCACAACATCCATGAAATACCTTCCAGCATGCGGCTCAGTCTGGAAGGCACAGAAACCGTACAGAACTCCAGCCATCAGTCTAAAGATGAGATGTCTGGGTAGATTTCTGGTTTCAGATTCTGCAACTAGATTCTCAGGACTATTTTGCATACTGCCTTTTTAATGTTATTGATTTATTTGGTTTTATGTATTAAGTTTTCCACACGTATTTCTTTTTTTAAAAAAAATAGAAAAAGACAACACATGAAAATCAATGCATGTTTGTAACTGCACAAGTGCTTTCAGAAAGAATTGAAAATACCCCAGACAAGTGTACACATGCACAGGTAGAGAGATTTCTTCTAATCCTAAGAAACAGACCTGGTGATGAACTAAGCACAAAATTAAAACAACAACCCCTCAAACCAGAATAATATATTCAATCTAATACTCAAATAATAAATACATATTCAGATGGTCAAAAATAAATATTTCAGACTCACGGTGGCTAAACCACATGCAAATGTTTGCTTAGCCAGGGTTCATTGAATAAACCACAGTTGGCTGAGTTAGCACAACAGTTTAAACTACTTCCAGAAAACAAGGCTGAAGAGAAGCGCAATAGGCTGTTTCACCTTCTACTGCAATTGGGCAGTTTGAAGGAGCAGTTCAAAACAATCTTTCGCCTGGAAACTAGAATTTAGTTCAGGAAACAGGTAGATAAATAGGGGGGGGGGGAAATACAGAAAAAAGATACAAGAATACATGGCTCATTTGAGTTTCCTTGCGTATAGAGCTCAAAGCTCAGCCTTTGAACATTTCAGAGAGTGGGATACCCACCTACAGATTCTATTCTGAGGTAAAACAGTCCTGGGTAATTATTTAGAGAACCACAGTTTACTAGCTGTGTTAGTTGAATTCATATAATGTACCAAGATACAAATATAACAAGAACTGAGCTTATGTTTATCGGAAGAATATGTTTATTTTGAGTCTCTTTAGCAGCATATTTAAAGTCAGAAATCCTAACAGACTTCCACTGCCGAAAAAGTCAATAAAGCATGCAAGAATATTCACAGGAAAACTAGATGATTAAAAGACACCAGGAAAAAAAAACCCATCGCCATTGATCTTACCTTGCCTTTCAAAATAGCTTTATAGGCTGCCTTTATTATTAAATAGGACCAAAAGCAGTGGAGAATTTGAAGTATCAAAAGTAAAATGACAAAGATTGATAAGCCGGGAAAACCACCAACAATTTCAGGCAGTTCGAAGAATACGGTATTCAGTATCCTGAAAGAAATGGGGAAGAGTGAGATGCACAGTCATGAGAAATAGATCATTTACCATCTATCACAGACATAATTAGCAGTCAAGCAGGTAGCAAGGGAGATTTCACACAGCTTCTATGAACTTGGAGATGAAACCGTCAAAGGTTAGTTTTATATTCATGCAGAATTTACACATTTGATTCACAGAATTTATTCCTATTCGTTTAATCCCCACTCCCCTTTCCCTTCTTTTTTTAAAAAAATCTTTCTTACAATTATATCCTGCTTTTGCTCCACCTATTTCAAGAACCCGCTATAGAATCACACCCATTTCTGTTGAATTTGCTAGCCTACAACTACTTCCATGTGAGCTGCTTGATTGACTTCTGTTAAAATGCTGGTTGGCAATCTATATTTATACCACATCTATTTCACAACAATATCTTTAAGCAAGAAACAAAAGATTTAAAAGCAAAACATAATGTGTAGCAATAAGATAATTTGTTGAAATAAACTACCAAAGACTAAAATATATGCCTGAAGTTTAAAACCATGCCACATTCACAATCAATTATTTTTTTTTAAAAAAAGAAACAATACAGGCTGTAGCATGAGTCTGCACGAGCCAAGGTGGCGCAGTGGTTAAATGCAGCACTGCAGGCTACTGCTAGATCAGCAGTTCAGCGGTTCAAATCCCACCGGCTCAGGGTTGACTCAGCCTTCCATCCTTCTGAGGTGGGTAAAATGGGGAACCAGATTGTTGGGGGCAATATGCTGACTCTCTGTAAACCGCTTAGAGAGGGCTGAAAGCCCTATGAAGCGGTATATAAGTCTACTGCTATTGCTATGAGTCCAAAAGTTCAGATGAGTAAACCTCTGGTCCCAGTGACCGGCCCAGATCAGACCTTGCAACATTATCCAGGGACATGTATATTTGCCTTCATTTGTGGGGAAAAAAAAAACTACCAACCAAATCAAAAGTATGGCTCATTTAGCACTCTAGCCTAAGTGCCAGAGGGAACAATGAGGTCTCTAATGTCTTCTATGAACGGTCAAAAGAGTCGAAACTATCGTCTTGGGAGGATGGTGTTCCACAGGATAGGTGTTATGACAGAGAAATCATGACATTTATTAGAAGGAACACAGAGCATGCCCACTCTTTTGGTTCTAGTGGGGGCAAGCACAAGCAACTGCCTACAAGTGATCCAAGTAATTTCCTGCCAAATGTTGTCCTATTTTGCTTTAGGAACTTATTTTATTTTGCAACAATTCTTCACTGAGACTGCTCTTTTTTATCTTTACTTCTCCAAGATTTTTTGTTTGCATGTAGAAGGGCATGCATTATCTTGAGGGTGGATATTTTTAAAGGTATGGCTGAGTTTTAGATTTCTTTTTAAGAAATACATCAAACAAAAAAATAAATGTGGCATGAAAGACTAAGTCATATTTATTTCATTGAACTTGCAGGATCATTCATTGTGTATTAATTTTTTTTCCCTCCAAGGAAATGTGGTAATGGACCAAATATAACCACCAGATGGCATCTTCAGCAAGTTAGCTTCAGTAGTCCATATTATGGTTTTTATTTTAGGGGAAAAGTCTGCGACACCAAGAAATGTGAAGTGTTAATTTGCTTGTATTTGTAATTCAATATTTGTGAGGAAACAAAGTCTGGGGTTGCGTTGAAAAGTGAGATTGAACTTTATACAGGATGTGACTGAAGATTCCAAAGGTGGGAGACAAAAATGGGAGACCCATCAGTAGAGTCCAGAGAAAAAGAGGGAGGAGGATGAATGAATTTCATTCATGAATTGCAATGAAACTAGAAGCAAGGAGAGAGATACTCTTACATAATGATCTTGAACGTTTTGGACTTAAAACGAGGAGCTGCTATTTTCTAAGAAAGAGAAAGGAATATTTTCAAAAGGATGGTTAAATGAAATCTGATAAAATGAGTCAGATTTTTCCCATGGTGATATCTTTCACCATGGTTCTCAATTCCAACTTGCTTTAATTCTAATTAACATGGCTGGAAATGGAAGACTCAGAAGTTCAAAGAGAGACAGTTGAATAAGGCAGTGGCCTAAAGCAGAGGTCTTCAACCTTGGCAACTTTAAGACTTACGGACTTCAACTCTCAGAGTTCCTCATCCAGCTTTGCTGAGGAATTCTGGGAATTGTAGTCCATAAGTCTTAAAGTTGCCAAGGTTGGAGACCCCTGGCCTAAAGTACACAATAATGAGAAAAGGTAATGCAGACAGAAGTTGAAAGGAAGCAAGCGGAATTGCTAGGATCTACGATTGCTAATTGTTATGAATTAAAGATCATAGCTTTTCCTCAATGCACTACTTTCCATCAACTTAATTAAAAGCAAAATGTATCATCCACAGTCTTAAAAGACTTATGTTTTCAATGGTCTATGCAAACTTTTCAAATTTATCAATAAATGCCCATAAATGTATGAGGAATAATGGCATAACTGATACTCTATGTGAGAATGGGGACGATATATGATATATAATATAGATAGATGTTCCACTGGGTGAAATTGTGAATGATGGAAATAATATCATGGGGGGGAAAAAATCAAACATATTGACCTGGCTCACAAGTGGTATTTTGCTTAACTACTGTTCACTGAACAGATCATAATTAGCATTTCATACAATATCCTAAGGCCAAATCAAGGAATCCACCTTCTGGCTTGCCTATGACACGTGATTGCACTCACTGTGATGGAAGAAATTTCTAGGTTCTAATGTTCTAATGTTTCTAAGAGAAACTGAGTACACTTTCATTCATATGAAAGAAAATATCTGACTTTCTTATAGCTACAGAATAATATAGATTCACTGTTCAAAATTGTTTCAATTCTTAGCTCTCCGCAGAAATGTCAGAGGAAATGCAATTATATGAGTTTGAATCATATACTGTATGTACTTTCTTTAATTTAGATTTAATATTCTATTTTTAACAACTAGTATTAAAATCTTTGATAAATCCTACTGGAAAAGATTTCCTTTCAAATGCATTTTTTTGCTTTCCATTTTTAAAATATAATGACTAAACACTTTTAATTACCCTTCATTCTATATGAAACACAGAGCACTATGTAACTATAAAAATACAGTGTAATAAATAATATAAATGCTGATACTAAAAAAGAGGTGAAACAATAAGATAGAAAATATCTAGCTGCACTCTCTTAATGGAAAGTTGTTATAGTTCACAGATAAGTTGGTTTTCATCATAATTTTGTCCCTTAGGATTAGTTAATTAAAAGAATATTTGAAAATGTGTCCAATTACTTCATGATACTTAATTAAATGCAATCCACAGAAGATTTAACAGCATGTACCTTTTTTTTCTGTCCATATAACTCAGACAAGAATGGGTAATATATTTATATTACAAAAAATACATTTTGTCTTTCCCAATTAAGTAGCTGCTTATTTAAAATTAACATTTATATGACAAAACGTACAGGAATCACCAAATCTTAATTTGTTAATTGCCCTATTAATTAAAATGGTTTTTGAACAACATTCTTCACAAATCTTTAGCACTGGTTGGAATTTATATGAATTGTAATTAAAAATCTAGAGATCAGGCCAGTTACCAGATTTAAGGAAACATTGTTCTGAGCGTAGCCAATTACAAAATGCTAATTTCCCAGAGGAAAAAGGTGAGATTAAAAGCAAACGTAACAGAACAGAAAATTAGCAATCCGAATGCTGTTTTTTTGGTTTGTACACATATACATTTTTTTTAAACCGAGTTGCTGAATATAAAAGACCTTGTTCCAAATCTCAATTACTTTATAGAAAGAGATTCTAGCCTCAAAATACACACCACAACTTCCAAAATCTAAGCAAACTGCAAAGGAAGTGTGAGGTTTGATAAAAAAAAATTGTAATCCAATCTATAGCAGGGTGTCGGGTTGAAGGAGATGATACACTTTAAATATTATTCAAGTGCATATCTTAGATCAATTCTGCCGCAAACATTTGAATGTAGCTGAAGACCCATCCTCTACAGCAATTTTTTCCCCCTGCTGAGTAATCCAGTCCTGGTGACTTCTGCCATTTTCAAAATGTAATTGCACAGAGAGGAAAGCAGCAAGGAAAAATAGAAATCTGCTACTGTGCTTCCATTGAATCTCAACAGATGGATTAGGGAAGAGAATGAAAAATCCAGGCATCACCCAGTCAATCAAACTTTTATTACGGTCAAAGGCAGCATAAGGAGGGTAGGTACAGTCAATTAGAAAACATTTAAAATATTAATCATTATATAAAGCTAAAAGATATAAAATAAGCAGTTGGATATCTAAAAGGAGGAGTAGGAGCATTAGATGGCTGCAGGGAAGCATAAACTTTAGTATGGGGCAGATAAATCTATCAAATTACAGAGCACTCTAGCATGATGAACTAGATGCTCATTTAGTCTCGTTTTTGGCACAGGTGCATCATCTGATGGATTTTAAGCATCACTGCACAGAACCTGGCAACATTGTATGTTGTAGCAGGGTCAGTATTTGAAAGCAGAAGGGAAGTATAGAATTACAACAATGATGAATGTTTCTGTAATATAGGCGCTGGAGAAGCACATGCTCTGTTGTTTCATGTGTCCAGAATCATGGGGCATTGTCTCTCTTTGGGTAGGGAGTCTCCCTGAATTGCCTTCAAGGACAACTTGGGGGGGAGAGCATGAAATCAGAGTATAGGGCACACAGAGTTTTAACTTTTCTTAAAAAGAAATGAGAGTTTATCAAGCTGTTGGAATTACTTTTAGATATGGTAAAGCTGTAGGGATGTTTAGAGGATCTTTTAAGGTTAGGCTTCAGGTGCATGCCTTTCCACAATTTCTGGTGTCAGAGAATACAAACCCCATCCAATTTCTGTAACCTGCCACCAAAAGAAGTGGGCAGGGCAGAGGTGGTATTCAGCAGGTTCTGACCAGTTCTGGAGAACTGGTAGCAGAAATTTACAGTAGTTCAGAGAACGGTAAATACCACCTCTGACTGGCTTCACCCCCATTTATTCTCTGCCTCCCAAGTCCCAGCTGATTGGGAGGGAACAGGGATTTTACAGTAGCCTTCCTCTGGAGTGGTGAGGGAATGGGATTTTGCAGTATCCTTTCCCTGGAGTGGAGAGAGAATGGAGATTTTATAGTATCCTTCCCCTGGAGTGGGGAGGGAATGGGATTTTGCAATAACCTTCCCTTGGACTGGGGAGGGAATAGGGATTTTACAGTAGCCTTCCTCTGGAGTGGGGAGGGAATGGAGATTTTGCAGTAACCTTCCCCTGCCATGCCCACCAATCCACGCCCACCAAGCCATGCCCACAGAACTGATTTTTTTTTTTTAATCCCATCACTGGGACACAACATCAAACTCCAGCAAGTTACACCTAAATGGTCACCTAGCTGAGAGTCACATCTTTCCCATGTTATTGTTGCCATAGTCACAACATTATAAAGCAATCTGGAACACCATTCCCCTAGAGATTAGAATGGCCCCTACTCTAACACTCTTCTGGAAGGCACTGAAGACCTGGTTCTGCCAGTGGGCCTGGGGAACTCAGAATGGGATAGAGCCCATTAAATGGCTCATGTGATGAGTTGTCGCCTGAGGTGGGGGTTATTTTATTATATTATTTTATTAATTTATGATTCTCTTTTATTAGTTTTATTGTTTTTATCAGAGGTTTTATATTCTTATAAGCCGCCTTGTCTGAATAGGTGGCAATATAAATTTCCAAATCAATCAATCAATCAATCAATCAGTGTAATAAAAAAGCAGATGTTAATTGGACATCTACTATTTTGCTCTCTTCCTGTCCGGATTCACACTATTAAAAAAAAACTACAGTCCTGAAAACATTGCCGGCAACAGACCACCAACAGGTTTTTCCTACATAATCCTTGAACAGTCATCCATAAAACCTGCTGACCATGTCTGGCAGAAACTTTGGGAACTGCAGCCCAACAAAGCCACGGGTTCCCAGATTGAGAAAGGTTGTTTTAGCATATGCTATCGCATGAGGAAAAAAAGTACACTTACTTACCATAAAGGATATATTCCAAGTCTAGTAATAATGAAAATAATAGCAAACATAAGAAAGAGGAAATCGCAGAGTTTTTGAAACTTGCAGTAGTTTGCCATTTTGGCTGCCTGTAAAAAGAAAAGAAAATAGGTCACTTTCTCTTTAAAGAACTTGCACAGAAATTGTATCATATAAAATATTCAAGTATGCACTGTCAGTATTTGAATTTGTTACTGCCCTTACTACTTCTGCTCTGAAACTTGGTAGAATATTGAGAGGGCAAAAGTTGACGCTGCCCATTAACACTTCTCTTTTTTTTTATGTCTCTACTGCTATATGCCATCTTTATTTCTCAATTATAATAAATTATAATATTGTATTTTTGTTTTTTTGACACTCCAAACTTAAATAAGCTTATTCAACACATTCTGAATTTAACAAGATCTAATTCTTAGAAACAATTACTAGGATTCTTTTTTTCATACTTTTTTTTCATAATTTTTTCTTTTAGTCAAAAGAAGTTAACATATAAAACTCCCCAAAAGACAAAAAAAGATTTTTAAAAATCTCATTAATACCCCCCTAAAAATTGAGAATTTTTAAAAAGTGCATTAAAAAGAAAAAAAGCCAATACATATACACACGTTATCCCCCAAATTGAATGCTGATTAATATCTTGCTACAATATTGGTTCCCAACTCTTGTGACACAGGTACCCCCCCAAAATTTTAAACTAGTAAATCAATCTGCAAATTATTGACCTGTCTTCTACATACTATATTAATGACAAAATAGTTAATTGGAAAAAGAATAATAAAAATGTCAAGGTTAAGTTTTCAAAAGTCTCTGTTAACAAATTGTTATTGTAATCCACTCATAGAAAATTTTCCACTGCGTCTTATCTATCCCAAATCATCCAAAAAGTTAAAAGTAATTCATCCTGAATGAAATATTCATGTTTGTTTCTTAATGCCATCTCTTATCAATTGTTCTCTAATTAGATATAATAAATTCAGTCTCCACAGTGAGTCTATCTTCCCAACAAAGTCCAAATAGAAGTGGTTTCCAGTTAGGTGAAATAAATTCATTCTCCAATCTCACTCCTTTTCATAGGAAAAAAGAATTTGTCACTTCCCCGTTCAGTCAGGCTTCTAGTACTGTAAGGATACTCAGGCTTCAACTTCAAAGAGACACATGAGATCAAGCCAGTTAGTTAGTTCTCTGTGGGGATATCTCTTTGGTCTACAACTTTCAGATCAGAGCCCCTTTGTGAATTGAACTTATCCAAAACTACATGCCTCTGCATATTTGCCATGGCCATTATCATCTCATCAAATGTTTTTAGAAAGTTCAACTAAAAGCTGCATGCTACCCAACAGGCTTTTAAAAAAGATTTCAGCCACCATTATTTATCTATAATATGATACATTGTAACTCTGTGTAATTTGATCAGGAAGCCAATAACAGTGAAGCAGAAGGGAACAGGATAGATATTTTCTGGATATTTCAATCCAAGGCTAAAAGAAAAAAAAACATAAATCAAAGGGAAAGAAAAAGAAAAAAACAGTTATAGCAATAGCAATAGCAGTTAGACTTATATACCGCTTCATAGGGCTTTCAGCCCTCTCTAAGCGGTTTACAGAGTCAGCATATTGCCCCCAACAACAATCCGGGTCCTCATTTTACCCACCTCGGAAGGATGGAAGGCTGAGTCAACCCTGAGCCGGTGAGATTTGAACAGCCGAACTGCAGAACTGCAGTCAGCTGAAGTAGCCTGCAGTGCTGCATTTAACCACTGCGCCACCTCGGCTCTTGGCTGGGTTGAAATAAATCAGCATTCAACCGCTGATCAACTTTTAAGAACAAAATACAGAGTAAAACAATAAATTTAAAAGTGAAAGTTAAAATTCATGTGCTTAAGAAAACAAAACTGCTTTTTTTGGACTCTGTCCTCAAATTTCATCATTGTTTTGTAAAAATTCTCAACTCTTCCCTCCATTCTTTGTATTTTTTGTTCTATAATCTCAAATCTCTTATCAATTCTCTCTGTGCTTATTTGCAATGTTAATTCCTTTCCTTCTTCATGATATGCCATTTTTCCAGGTTGTAAGCACTGTCACTAAACCATCCAAGGCTTATTGTTAAATTTCAAACAAATTCACTATAATCTTTCAAATCCAGGCTTTCTCTTTACTCCAGTCCAGCTACTGATAATACTCCAAAAGAGCACCTGTATAAACAAATTGTGCTCTTCCCACTGTTCCTTTCAGTAAACCAAGTCAAGGACTTAGAGATAAAATATAAATCAAATGTTCATAGGAATTAGTGTTTCCAAGCCTCCAGCCTCTAGGTGGCAGTATTACTTCTTTTTCTCCTGCTTTTAGCCCTTTCTTTGTTCCGAGCTTCAGAGAAAAAAAATTTTTAAAGGTAAAATCCACCCGAACGTTACTAAAAAAAAGAGATTCTTGCTTCACAAATACAAAAAGTGAGGAAAAATAGAAGAAGGAAGAAAGAGACCAGTCCAATTTAAAAAGTAAGAGGCATTTGTAAGAATTCCATCCCAAAAAAGAAAACAAAGTTAAGGAAAAAAAGATAACACTCTAATTTTAATACAGGTTTAATCCGCTGCTTGCTCTCTTCTTCTTCAATTTTAATTTTGCTCTAAATCTTTTTGGGTGTTCTCTTCTCCAATAGTAAAATTTACCTCACCAATTTTGACACACACTCTCTCCTGCTCTGCTTCCATTTCAGGGGTCTGTCCCAACCTTGTGCAGCCTCAATGGCTGCTTCTCTTGTAGCTGGAGGAAAGAGCTTCTCCTGAATCAATCAGGGGCTTTGCAATGCCCCTGAGATCAGCAGGACATGCCCTTCTCTATCACAGTCTCTTCGGGATGGTTTAGGTCCAAAAGAACCGTCCAGCAACAGAGATATCAACAGCAATCCTGGAGCCCCAAGACTGCATGTCATGTTGCAGCGACGTCAGCCCCCCCTGACAACATCAGCCCCACCTGACGTCGCCAGAGTCCAAAAAACTGCAGAGAAATATGAACAAAGTGATAAGGAAATTGTTTATATTGACAGCAAATCGAGAGTGGAGGGAAATGCTATGTGTGAATTACTGAAAGGAGAGATCGACAAACTCGAACTCTATCCCAGACTTCAAAATATAGATGAAAAGGGGAGAAAATTTGGCAGAAACAATGAGAGCAATTTTGGCAGAAGCACCAGTGATAACCAAAGGCAAGATGATGGAAGAAACAGATGGAAGGTTTCAATTCTCTATAAGATATGGAATGAACAACAAGTTGCTAAGAGAACTCCACATAAGACTTATCAAGAAAACCCTTAGAATACAGATTCTAAAAATGGCAAGAGGATACTGGATGATGAAATAAAATGTTACAATAAAATCAAGTTAAATTTAGTTAAACTTTGAGTATTATGTATAAGATAAAGCAATAATTGTTATAGTCAAATAAATGATTAACAATGATAATAATGCATTTATATATACTAGATTGATAATATGAAATTTTATATAAAATTGCAAGTGGACTATGGAGATGAGGTTGAAAATCTTTTTATAAAATATAAACAATTTTATGTAGAATAGAATATAAAGATGTAATATCATTGGATGATTTTAGGACGATGTAATGAAATGCCATAATATAAATTTACTTAAAATTTAGTTATGCTTCACATAAAAAGAATGTAATAATAGCTATACTCAATGAATGTTTAATAATTATAATAATTGTATACATATATATTAGTTTGATGATATTAATAATGGAAAAAACATGGATTTGGAAATTATTAGACAATGTTACCAATACTAAAATAATAGAATGACTTAAAATAGGATATAAAAATACTTTATTATTGGATATATTTAAGATGATTTAATGAACTATTATAATATAAATGAATTTATATTTAGAATACCTTGTTTAAAATGAAGACACAATAGTGATAATCAAACAAATGAAGTACTATAATAATGTATACAAACATATTTGATTGATGACATGTGACTTTAGATAAAGTTTAAGCTGATGACTATGGAAAGGACGCACAAAAACCTTTTAACCAATTGACACACTGTACATAATTGAAGATGTTTTTGTTATATGTCTTGTTTGTTTATGTTTGTTTAAAAATAATATATATATATACATCTGCCTAGAGGCAATAAGAGCACAGGTTCGATTCCAAGCATGGATATATATGTATGTATGTATGTATGTATGTATGTATGTATGTATGTATGTATGTATGTGTGTGTGTGTGTGTATATATATATATATATATATATATATATATATATATATATATATATATATATATATATATGAAGATGGATTTGCCTAGCCATCCAAAAGTCATCTGTTTTGCTTTTTCTTTTGTACTAATTCAATCACACCCGTTATTTGATCTCTTTTATATTTCAAATACTGAATACTTGGGCTTACATGAAGTTTTGACAAAGTCATTATAGTTGATGACAAGTATTTTAGTTCTCCATAAAGTCCCTATTTTCTTGCAATGAGTGGAAGCTGGGACTAGGAGGAGTTTGAGCTGAGAGAGGTAGCTAGAACTTCCTCCTGACCAGTAAAATGTTGGCTGCAGGTTCTGAGAATATCAAAGATTGCAGAAGCAAATCTTGGGAGAACGGATAAAGAGATGCTGCCTAGGGAACAATCAAACAAGCGATAGCATAGCTTGCAGTTGCATAGTGGGTGGAGCAAAAGGCTCAAGAGGGAGTCTCCCTGAGTTATTGGGCTGTATAGTTGACAGTGGGAGAACTGTAACTTCAAATTTACAAGGTTCTGTAAATGTAGCTTTACAATAAAATAGAATTAGTTTATTTGGTCATTTCCTGTCTGGTTTAGCTGCTAAGAATGATAATAGGCTCCATATCCTCTCCTAAACACCTGGGAGAATAAGAACCAACAGGGTAAAATTAGTCAGAAACATACCAGCAAAGATATCAGGAATGTTTTAATTTTTTTCAGCGCTGCTACATTTCGTTGTGAAGTTTTAAATTTGGTCACATTTTGCTTCTGTGGTTGCTTGCCCGCGTTAAAGCTTGCTCATATAATTACCTAGCAGTGTGTTTTAAATGAATTTCGATAATGACACAAATTATTCAGGATGATAAAAATAAACAACAAAAAAGGATTCAGAACAAGGTGCAGAAAGTCAATCTCACTGTGTTTATGAGCGGCACTGCCAAAGATAAATACCAAGGTGTTTATGGTCTTACAGAAACAGTCCTTTAAAACAAATGTCAATACATTGTGAGCTTTCCCAGGGTACATTGCCTGTTCCAGGTAGAGACCATTTTGGACAGCAAAGAATTATTGCAAATAACTCTCTCTTACCTCCAGCACGACATCAACAACATCATGAAGACACAAAGCCAGGGTTCCAACTCGTGTGAAATTGACTACGTAAGAGATAATTAGTAACATGACTGCCACAATATGATGTGTAAACATGATGCTAAAATCCTGAAAGATAAAGAGAGAGAAAATAAAGTACCGTCACATAAACTAGTTCTAGTTTTCCATGTGTCTTTATTCTCTACCTTTATATTTTTGAAGAGTGAGGAAGTCAAATTTTTCTTTGTGTCAACCCATTCTCAACCTATCCCTGCCACCCCACATTGCCTCCAGCTGATCTTTGTGGCTGATGCCAACTGAAGAAGCCATGCTCAGCTGAGGCAGCTGCTGCCCTTGATGAGAATTTGGGGAGGCTGCATGAGGGCCTCACGAAGGCCAGCAGCTATCTCAGCTAGATGCACCTCATCAGCAGTGAAAGGAAAAGAAGTGCAAAGGTCAGCTGGGGCTAACAGGGGTAGACAGCAGAGAGCAGGATGGCCAAAAGGGCAGAGATGTGGGGGGAGATTGGTGGGTGGAAGGAAGACACAAATTGTGTGTGTTTTATATATGTATATAGGAACTTGGCAGAGTTGTTAAAACTCCTCTCTTCCAGGTATTCCAGACAGTGGTGGGATTCAATTTTTTTTACTACTGGTTCTGTGGGTGCGGCTTGGTGGGCGTGACAGGGCAAGGATACTGTGAAATCTCTATTCCCTCCCCAATCCAGGAGCAGATTACTGAAAAATCCCCATTCCCTCACGATCAGCTGGGACTCCGAAGGCAGAGAATAGATGGGGGCGGGGCCAGTCAGAGGTGGCATTTACCAGTTCTATGAACTACTCAAAATCTCCTATCTGCTAGAGCCAAAATATCTATGCATGCTCATAAATACTTTTCACTTTCTTCAGGGATTGTGGACTTCAGATGGGTGTTCACCTCTCTCCAAAAGCAAATTAAAATTAAAAGCATCTGCTCTTTTCTCTCTTCACTCTTAACTTAGTGCAGATTGAGCAATTTGCACCATCTCAAAGGCTGCAGCAGGATGTATAGGCATGCTTTAAGGAGTTATAAATGGTGAGTTGAGTGGCTCAAGGATTAAAAGCATTCATTTTGCCCTTTAAACTCCCCAAATTCTAAAATCTACAAAGAAAGTCAACATTTTTGGCTCCTTGTTCTGGGAGATGGCTTCATGGAATGGTGGATGACCAGTCTGGATTTTTTTTATTTTTAAAATTAATACCTAGGAATATCAATGGGCTTGATAAAGTGCCTTGCTTTTCATATATGATTTTAGTGTTCTGGGAAAGACAGTGTGGGTTGGACTCAAGTTCAAGTATACTCTTAGCTCAAGGGAGGAATCTGAATATAAATCTAACAAATAAAATAAATAAGCATATGGGGACATTCCGAGACTGCCCCCTGGTGTGTTTGATATAAAAATACACTTTATCCTCTTTCAGATACATGGGATATGGGAAGAAAGAGACACATATTCTTTTTATGGCATTATTGCTGCCATAATAGTTTAAGTTTCTACTATACCACATTAGCAGGATTAGCACTGCCAAAACTGTTTCTCTCTAAAGATGACTGAGTCATTCTAATTATTGTTGGTTTTAATCAGGTCCCAAGAGACAGACAGTGTTCTAGGATATTTTGATAATTTTTCAGAAATCTGGAAAAGAAAATTACACACATGCACACCTCTATGGTACAGGGTAATTAGCAGCTACTGCAGTTCCAAAACTGGCATTAGCTATTCCAATACTTCATAAATACCTGTGCAAAGGAACAAATCTACTGTAGATTGCTCTTGGCTAGATTATGATTTGAATGTCAGTATTTCATCTGCTTTTGCAGGAAATTTATTTATTTTATTTTTATTTATTTATTTAATTTGTCAATTGTTTACAAGATAATAGTTGTAAGAATAAACGTGAGTATGAATGAAATGGGTATGAATAAATGGGGACAGTAGGACAGGAATGATAGGCACAATGATGCGCTTATGCACATCCCCTTTACAGACCTCTTAGGAATGGGGTGAGATCAATACTTGATTGCTCTATAGACGAATCTAAATTTCTTCCTCTCAACTTAATATTTTAG